>NC_088201.1:140336121-140636121 GCF_037126465.1 Ornithodoros turicata
TTTTTCAGCAGGAATTGTTTCCAGCACCGTGTGTCGGAGATTTCTGGCGCACGTCAAAAGAACCCCAGGTGGTAAAAATTATCCGCAGTCCTACCCTGCGGAACGTGCAACACGTCGCCACACTCCGCAGACAAACCTTACGTGTAACATCACGGTGCCATTATTATGAATGAAAAATGCGACTTCCATCCATGTTTACAGTCAGAGTCAAGTCACCTGTACGTAGGTGGGATGTCCGTTTAATGCAGCAAACTCAAGTGGAATGAAAAAACCCTCGCTCATGCGCGATCACGAGGATGATGCGTAGTGACGTCATTGTGCCATCTTCCTCAACACACTCCCCCGCGGAACAATTCCGAAGCTCACGCAGTATCGCCCTCCAGCCTGTAAAGCAGCTGGATTGGTCGGGTTAACATCCTCCCGTCCGCCAACCTTACACGGCATGACCGTACTCTGCCGTCTGCGCTGACGAATACCTCTTCGACTCGACCCAGAGGCCATGCTACTCGGGATACATTTTCCTTAGCCACCATTTACCATCTACCACCATTTACCCTGATGCCAGCCGAAGAGCATGGCGGACAGACATTCACCGATCGCAACCACAAAACGTATTCCCTGGTCCATTTCGCCCAAAGAACAGCGGTCAGGTTTTCTTGGTAGGCCCTGCGTCTTCGGAGATTACCCGACGTCGAGTTGCCCGCATCCAATGGGCGGGGTGCTGCAAGGGCTGTGAGTCTTTTCCCCACCAAGAAGTGAGCAGGTGAAAGCGCTTCGGAGTCGCTTGGATCTTCAGAGATGTAGGTGAGGGGTCTCGAATTGATGACAGCTTCCACCTGAGTGACAACCGTAGCTAGATCCTCGAACCTCAGCGTGCTCTTTCCCAAAACCTTGCGGAGGGAGATCTTGACGCTGCGGATCAACCTTTCCCAAAACCCTCCCCACCAGGCAGCACGCTCAGCAATGAAACGCAAGTGACTCGGTTCGATGTAAGGAGCATGGTGACTTGAGAGTCCTGGGACAGCCGTGCCAGGGTGAGGTCTCGGCGAAGACGTTTAAATGTGAGGAAGTTGTCAGAATAGATCTTCAGCGGAACACCACGTCTCGCGATGCATCTTTTGAACGCTTGCATGAAATCCTCGGCCGACATTGACCTCGTGAGCTCAAGGTGAATGGCCCTCGTGACGGCGCATGTAAAAGTGAGTATGTAGGACTTCTTGAATGCTCCACCAGTGGATGACTTGTAATAAAGTGGTCCTGCATAATCCGTGCCAATTACCTCAAATAGTGGTGAGGGAGATACCCGATCGCGCGCCAAAGGGGCCATTGGCTCAGTACAGACGCGAGCCTTGGCGCGTTCACAGACAAGACACTGATCGATGACTTTTTTGACGACGTGTCGACCTCATATGACCCAATATTCTTCTGCGAGTTCGGCTAGAGTCTCTTGAACATCTGTATGGAGAAGCCTTGTATGCGTGCTCATCACTAGCAAAGCGGTGACTGGGTGATCCGAAGGGATGATTATAGGGTGCTTAACTGAATCTGCGCATCCTCCATACTGCAGGCGGCCCTCCATGCGCAGTGTACCATGCTCGTCTTGGAAGACTGACGTATTCTGAAGAGACTTATGCTCGGTCGGTTGATGGCCGAAAGACTGCTGCTGTGCCACCACTATCCAGTATATCCTTGCAGCTTCTATTTCTGTGGTAGTCAGATGTACGTAGGCCTACCATTTCCTTCAACGCAACATAGCCTGCGGCGCTGCTCATGTCACTTATCACACATGTCTCTGAGCTGGACGACATTATGTTTCTGTGCAACTCCTGCTTGTTCTTTTCTGCAGCAAACTTAAGTTGCCCCTGCATGCTGAATAGCACAAAACATGGATTGTTGCCATAAATCTTTGTGATCTCTCCACGAATTTCACACTCGCCACTGTTGTCCCAGAGTGATCCACATGTGGAACATAAATGATGGAACAGGGTACACTCCTTTGCTTTTTTTGCCCACAACTTCCGGAACAGGTACTTGCTGCGCGGTAAAACAGCGTTCTCTGGTTCAAAAAGTTTGTTGACGAAGCCGAGGATGTCGCCAAGTGCCTTCCAGGTGAGGCCGTTGCTTACAACAATGGACATTAGCATTACGACTGCTCCCGCCTTTGTGGTAGTTGAATGCGGCAATGTCTTTGTGCCGAACTATATGCCGAAAGTATTTTGTCGCGCAACTTCCAGGTTCACCCGCATGTCGCCAACTTACCGTGCCAGCCGCACGGAAAACTAGATAGCCGGATCACAGGCGCATAATATAACCCTCCGGTTGGGACCATCTCTTTTATATCAGTGCTCGCTCGTTTCCGCAAGGTCGCAAGTAGAGAAATTGGGTCACCTTGAAGACGAGCCGGTGTTGGAGCCATCTGTTTTATATCAAAACGCGCTTTAAGGCCAAACTCTACGGCGGACCCTAGCGAAAAAAAATGTTGCGTCAAGGTGATGTAAATAGGCCTTCTCCGAGAAACTGGGTCACCTCGTAAATCATGTTTTCCGAGGCCGCGCGTATTAAAACCAAGAGTAAGCAGTGATCACACCACGCTATGAGAAGAAAAAAATATCCCTATGAGCCCGCGTCACCACCTGCTCATTGCCGAAACAAGCACCAAAAAGGGTTCGCTTATGCAGTTTCCAAGAAGTTCGAAGTGTCCTTCGCGCGAGCGCGCTCGGGCATGATTGTGTAAACAAAATCGCACCACCCTCCAAGGGCGCATTTGAGTTCCGTCCGTCGGTCGACTCTGGGTCAAGCGCACAACGAGGAAGATGAGGAAAGTTCTCATTTTCAGTTCATTCGGCAGTAAAATAAAAGTATTTCCTGTTTTTAGGGGGGGGGGGATGCTGTGTTGTGTGATGGAGAAGCTATATAGATAGGTGATAAGGAGAAGGAAGAAGGATTATATAGCACGTACTCATCGACTAAGCGAGTATAGTTTGTGGAGAGCGCCACGATATTTTAAAGCCATTTTATATCATCTCCCAAACGTTCTGCGCGATCAAACAGCATTATGGAAAAAATAAAACTGTTTCACGCATCACTGTGCGTGCGCGTTTCAGCGTGCTCAAACAAGTTCTGGCTATTAGTAAAACAAGTAGTTTTGGGTTCCCAGGCAGGTTCTGCATGGTGTTTCCAGCGCATCAGGCGATGTTCTACAAAAACGTAAACTGTTCTGCGCGACCAAACAAGTCCCGCCCCCACGCGCGTGCCATATCATGACTTGTTTCAGCGTGCTCAAACAAGTTCTGGCTATTAGTAAAAGAAGTAGTTTTGGGTTCCCAGGCGGGTTCTGCATGGTGTTTCCAGCGCATCAGGCGATATTCTACAACAACGTAAATTGTTCTGCGCGATCAAACAAGTCCCACTCCCACGCGCGTGTCATATCATAATTTGTTTCAGCGTGCTCAAACAAGTTCTGGCCTTTGTGGTGAGACGTGGGACTCGTATGATGGTGCAGATTTGTAAGAAACACTGAAGAGATTCAACGGCACACACCATGGAAATCCACAGCCGAATTAGAAAAGGTATTGCGATTTTATCGTCGCTGTCTAATCAAAAGCACTATTTTCAGCAGGGCGAACGGTCCTCGATGTTTTGACGGCGTTTTTCGGTTGGATTCCGGAAGATGCAGTACCGCGGGGTCTCTATGAAGCTTTCATCGGGAAACGATTCACCATTCACCACCATCGACAGGGTAGACGATGCTCTGGACGAGATCCTACGAGTATACCACGAAATTGAGCTAGAAAAAGGAGATGCGAATCTATTCATGATATCACGCGATCTCGGCGAAGTCCTAAAGAGATACGGCTACAGAGACATCGCGGGCATAGATATTCTTCAAGCACTCCATCTGCTGCACGTCTTAGTTTACCTCTGGAATGAATGCTGTCGTGTCATGTACGAACCGGATGGCTGTCCCCTAAAGATCGAGTAAAACTGTAATCCTCACGTAAAATAAAGCTCTTTCGTCCGCACAAAAGATTTTTGAATGCATGAACAGACGGTTTCGAACGTCCAGCCTACCTCATTCGACGCATTTTTTGAAATTGCCACGCGGGCGTTCGACATCGCGTATCTTTATAACCACACATGGAGTAACCCTAAAACAAAGTATGGGGAATAAGGTACTTTCGAAGCCTGATGTAAGTGGTGCGAAAATACTCTCCCTCTATATCTGTAAATAGGCAACACGCTGTGCAATTCGAGCTCCCACCGCACACCATTCGGGATAGCACATCGACACAGCATGGTGTTTGATAGAAGAAGGGGTATATCGATATCTTGCCCCAGCCCTCTCTTCACAGAGCTGACGAAAATCACATTTTCTGTAGGACGCGTGGTCCTCGATGTTGTAACAACCTTCTTCCAATGGATACCTGAACAGGAAGTGCCGGAAGGAATATATGAAGCTTTCATCAACAAAAGATTCAGCGCAGATGACAGGATAGACAGCGCCGTGGACAAGATCTTACGTATGTACTACGTAATCGAGCGAAAGCAAGGAGTCTCATTTCTATTCAAAATATCACGTAATATCGATGAAGTCCTAAGGAGGTCGAGCTACGAAGACATTATACCTGTAGATATTCTTCAAGCTCTCCTCCTGCTACGCATGCTGGTCTATCGGTGGAATCAATGTTGTTGTTGTACGATTTACCAAGTGAGCGGTCGGTTTATATTTCCAAGGATTGAGTGAAACCGCACAAGAAATAAACATTTATTTGCATAAAAAATCTATGGATGTTCTCAATGTGCGTAAACAATGAATATTTCGCGCTGTCACTAGATATCTACTCAATGGGTGGCAATACCCCTGCGTAGTTCGTGTTCGCGAGTTGAATTTGTTTTACATCATAAAACTATAGTGGTTGCTTCACTCCCGCATTTATTTCGTGCGAACTTTATGTCACAATCAATAAAGATTATGAAAAAATTTTTTGTGGTAAACACGTTATTCACAACACTTTAGCGAGGACGTCTTCTAACGTGGAGACAGCACGTTCCTTTCCATCGACGACGGTAATGTCCAAGCTCGTGTGGTTGTTTTTCCAGTAGTCATGCAACACGGTGACGGAAAACCCTGTATTTATGATTGTATCGTTGATGGGTTCTCCGTTTCTATATCGCTCCAACAGTTCCAACTTGTACCTCATAAACTGTCTTATTTTATGAGTACTCCGCTCGGGAATAGCTCTCAAAATGTCACTAAAATCACTCTCTTCTCCGTGTCCATCTAAAAACTTGTGTACGTATTGTAAATCTGCCAGCATGCGTTTGCATACGAACTGATCCATCTCACACGACACACTGAGGCTTCGCACTTTCGCGGTTGTCAAGTCGCTGCTCAGTCACGACATAGCATCACTGTGCTTTGTGCTTGATTTAATTAATATCTTATGTTGAAGTCTAAAACTGCAATATAACTGGCTCAGTGGTTAGCGCCCTGGCCATGTCACGTCGAGACTGGGAGGTACCCGGGTTCGAATCCCGGTGCCGGCTGTGCTGTCTGGGGTTTTTCCTGGGTTTTCCTCAGACACTTTCAGACATATGTCGGCACAGTTCCGTTAGAAGTCGGTCCAGGACGCACATTCCCCCAGGGCGTCAGTCGTGACGTTGCCCACATACGTGAGGCCGACAACGGCAAGCCCTATCACCACCCACCACCACCACCACCAGGATAAAGTCGCGTGAGCTGTCCACGCGCCGCATGTTTCAGATATTGCTGCATAGTGCTCGTGAATCTATCTGCCCGTCTGTGAAGGTGAGCGCATTTTTTCCGAGATGAACTCGTTCATAGTGCGACGTTGTGCCCTGAACTTATATTTCTAAGGGTGCTTCCAGTTGTGCTCTGCGTACGAGCTGTGTCGTGTACGCTGGCTTTGTTTGACAGAATATTCTGAGGGGAGCAATGTAAAATTCTGTTTCTTCATACTTAGCTTGGGTTGAGTCTTCTTTTTTTAAGCTTGAGTACGTGCGTGCATAGCATTGTTTAATAAGCGTTGGAGCGTCAGTGCGTCTTGAGCTTCACCACATAGCGCCACTATGCTATTGTCATTCTGCTCGATTTATTTAATTTCGTGTGTTGAATGCGCGCTGTCTAAAATAAAAACGGACCCAAGCTCTATAGGGTTTATTGATCATTCAAGTTGCTTCATTCAAGTTGTTTTTCTCTCAAGCCAGCTTCTCTGCACAGCATCAACTATCGATGTTTTCTCGATCATGTGCTTCTTCCTGCTTATTTCGAACGCGTGCTGGCTTCCCTGATTAGAATCACGGAGTCTTTTCCACTTTGTTTACTACACATTGAAACGTTTTTTTTTTTTTTTTTTTGGTTCTGTCACAAGATTCGTTCTCAGGAATGAACGCGCTCCATTGCATCATTTGCCATTCTGCTTCATTGAAACAATTTTTAGGTTGAACTGCAAAGCACACACACATCCTAAACGATCCTACAAGCTTGTTCTCAGGGATGGGCTTGACCTAACGCATGCATGCAACCAGGTGAAGCCAACTTTACTCGTGTATAATGTGTTTTGAGATGTGTACCCTAAAAACGTTTTTTTTTAATTTCCCATTAGCAACTGTGGCTATGTGAACAGCGGGAGGCGGCGGCATGTAATCTGTTCAACCTTCTAACGCTAGATCTCTAGTATGAATCAGTTGGATAGAAATGAGTCAATGGCGCGACGCAGCTGTCCATCTTTGCAAAGAGGGTAATCACAAGCGGCGCTATCTCTTCTATGTGTAGGGAACCTTCTTCGGCGCCGTCAGAGCATGTGAAAAAGTTTCATTGTGAACCAGAGGGCAGCCAGATGGGGTGGGCTGCACCTAACGCACGCATGCAACCGGGGGAAGCCAACTTTACTTGTGTAAAGCGTGTTTTGAGATACGTACCCTGAAAAAAAAAATTCCCATTTCCAACTGTGGCTATGTGAACAGGCGGCGGCATGTAAGCCTTCTAACGCTGTCTCTCTAGACGTATGAACCAGTTGGATAGAAATGAGTCACCAATGCAATGGCAGCTGTCCATCTTTGCAAAGACAAGCGGCGCCATCTCTTGTATGTGTAGGGCAGAGCATGTGAAAAAGTTTCATTGTGAGCCAGTGAGCAGTCGTGGATGGAGGCATGAGTCGATAGAAGTTGGAGCCTACCAGCCCCAGGCTAAATCTATCTTATGGTAAATATCCCACAGTTAAACTTATACTATCTCATCTAGAGATTAGGGGGAGTAGCAGTCGGGTCTAGCGATGAGTGGAAGTGCAGTGCGAGCCTGTTAGGGAGCTCTAGACATAAGTGACCAATGAGAGGCTTGTAGTCAGATGGGCCAATGAGCAGACCACTTGCAGTTAGATGAACCGATAACAGTTGGTGTCTATCGAGGGAGCTGAGTGACCAATGAGCGCAAGAGATGACCGGGATCTCTCTGATGCAGCTGAACTAACCCACAGCTGGACCAGGAGGCTGTTGTACCAAATAAAGGTTGAAAGCAACAATTGTCGTGTGCCTTGTCTGAAGCTGCTGCATTGTGGTTTAGGAGTGATAGGCTAGCCAATCACTGTTCAGTAGGCTTAGCGTGGACAAATCAGGGCCAGACATCGGTAGGCTTCGGTGTGAAGGGAGAATCAGTAGGCTTAGCGTTGTTCGGCATAGAAGTCAGTAGGCTAAGAATCGACCAATCAACGCGAAGTGGGTGGAGCCAGTAAAGAGTTGCGCCACGAGGTAAGTAGCATGGACCAATCAGGGCCAGCCACAGCAGAACCAAGTCGTGCCCTATGACGCAGCTGGACCAATAGTATAATTTCTATTAAATGTGTAGGGAACCTTCTTCGGCGCCGTCAGAGCATGTGCGTTGTGAACCAATGAGCATCAGGGTGGAGGCATGCGGTTAGCACGGGCCAATAGCAGTTGGAGCCTACCAGTGTATGACCCCCGCTAAAGTTATCTTATGGTAAAAGTTACAATCTCCCACAGTTAAATTTATCTCGTCTAGAGATGAGTGTAAGTGACCAATGAGTAGCTTGCAGTTCAATGGATGAATAGCAGTGGGTGAGTGACCACTTGCTGTTAGATGGACCAATCGGAGTTGGAGCCTATGAGGGAGCTGTGACCAACTAGAACCAATAAGGAGCTGGGTGAGCGACCACTTACAGTCAGATGGACTAACGAGCAGACCACTTGCAGTTAGATGAACCAATAACAGTTGGAATCTACCGGGGGAGCTGAGTGAGCAATGAGCGTGAAAGATGACCACATAGAATTGTGGACCAATGATCTCTCTGAACTAACCCACACCTGGACCAGGAGGCTGTTGTACCAAATAAAGGTTGAAATCAGGTCCCCCAAACTCACCTCGGAAAAGCGTGCAATGAAGAAGGCCGCCACTAGATACCCCACTGTTGCCGTTCCGTATCACTGCAGCGCGCTAAGTTTAGCGGCAAAATGTTTTTGTTGTTTCTGCGAATGAATCTAGTCTTTATATGTCCAAATAAAACGCGTATAACAACTTTCTCTGTCGTGTTTCACTTTTTGGTCCGTTTTTAAACGTGTTGAGCGATCGGAAGGATCTAGTGCACGGCTGCGTGCATCACATAGCGTACCTGTCGTACCAGGCGCCGCAGGCCCTGCAGTCGTCCATTTCTCCTTCGGTGACTTAGCCTGGCTTGGATTGTGCTTCAACTGGATCTTTAGCGTGCTACAATCCACGCAAGCCAACGTCTGGTAACAATGGGGTATCTAAGGGCGGCCTCCGGCATTGCACGCATCGGGATAGGAACAAATACATGGGAAAATGGCGACCTTGGGGGACCTGGTTGAAATCAACAATTGTCGTGTGTCTTGTCTGAAGCAGCTGTCTGGCTTAGGAGCGACAAATTCAGGTAAGCCAATCACCGTTCAGTAGGCTTAGCGTGGACCAATCAGGGCCAGCCATCGGTAGGCTTAGAATGGGCCAATCAGCGTGAAGTGGGCGGAGCCAGTAAAGGGTTGCACCATCCTTGTGGGCTTAGAACGGGCCAGCGAGGGCTAATCGGCGGGCTTACATTGGGGACGGCCAATCAGAGCGTCAGGAAAGTCTGGGAGGGTGATCAGTAGGCTTAGACGTATGAATCAGTAGGCCTAGAATGGACCAATCAGCATGAAGTGGGCGGAAAGTTGCACACCACAAGGTAAGTTTGAACATCTGAGATAAAGCCGCAGCAGGGTCACTGCCGAGTGCGCCATCTGGCGGGCGCTAACGAAGGCTATGTTCAGCGGGCTTAGTCAGCCAATCAGTGCGCTTAGAACGGGCCAATCGGTAGGCTTAAATTGAGGACGGCCAATCAGAGGGCTTAGAAAGTCTGGAAAATGTGGAGAGTGATCAGTAGGCTTCGAATGGAACAATCAGCGGAGCCAGTTAATCTGCATAAAAGGGCGGAGCTGTGCTCAGCGATACGCATGCACCAATCAGCGTGAAGTGGGCAGAGCCGAGTAATTAGCATAAAGGGGCGGAGCTACTGTCAACCAATCAATGATCAGTAGGCTTAGCACGGGCCATTCAGCGTGAACTGGGAGGAGCCAAGCCAACTAATTAGCATAAAGGGGCGGAGCTACGGTCAGCCAATCAAAGATCAGTAGGCTTAGCATGGGCCAATCAACGTGAAGTGGGCGGAGCTAATGGCGGCCAATCAGATCAGTAGGCTTAGCATGGGCCAATCAACGCGAAGTGGGCGGAGCTAATGGCGGCCAATCAGATGGCTTTGGATTTGGCTTGTGTTGGCTTAGAACTGGATTGCGTTGGATTAGAACTGGATTATGGCTTAGACTTGGATTGGAATTGGATTGGAATTGGATTAAAGAAAACTCTTGGCTATAGGACTCCTTTCTATACTACTTATATGCAGGATTCTTTGTCGCCGCGAACGAAACACGCCTAATACACCACAACTGAACTGAACTGACAACTGAACTTTGAAAATATACAATCTGTTGCTGAGTTAGCCAAGTCATCCGCATCACTTCTAACATCAGTGACATCATAGCCAATCCATAGTACAATCCAATTCGAGCTTGTTTACTTCTGCCGGAGGCTGCACGCCGTCATCTGTCATAGAGTTGCAATCTTCGCAGTTGCTGACCGTCAATCTTGCTTTGGCTCTGTGGTAGTATTCGTTTTTGTTTTTGGTTAACATATTGTCTCGCGATGCATGCATACGTATGTTATGTTGCCGACGACGTTAGAGCTATCGTGCCGGTGCCGTTGATACGGGATTTCCACCCAAGAAGTGGCACCGATTTTGGCAGCAGTCCGCACATGGTGTATTGGTGCTCCATACGTGGTCAAGTAAGTGACGACGAGTATTACGAGGCACAAATTTTGGATCTGGCAGGTAATAAGCTTATCTATTTCTGATGACAGCAAATGTGGTATTTTATGTAACCACGTGTTTTTTGTTGTTGCGTGTGTATCAAATAATACTTCATTTAAGCCATTAGCAGTTGGCATGTCAGAATCTGCAGAAGCAGAAAGAAATGGCCGTTGCAAACTTGCTTTATCTGACGAAACTGGTGCGGTTCCATAGCAGCCGCAGAGTAATGCCGACGTGCCGGCAACAGTCATATGATCCAGCACTTGATGGCGGACTTGACTTACTTTTCCCAGTAAGCAGTCCCTTTCCTTTTCCCTTTCGCAGTTGGCTCCCAGTCGTCCGACTTCCGGGCTTGACGTCGCCTATTAGCCTGTTTTTCATTGCCTTGCTATGTTTCTTGTGACAGGAATTCCTTTTAGTGTTTAATAACTACGCTCGTTGTAGTGCAGTTCGAACTAAGTTCGACCTTTTGTTGTGCAATTCGAACTTTGGTTTGCTTTAGCGCATAACATATCCGTCTTGCTTCAGACACCAAGGCCGACCATATAAGGAAGTTGAAATCAAGAAAGCTGCCCATACCGACCATTTTCGAGTGTGACCAAGATTACCATCCTGCCCGCAACGCAGAGGTACATTTGCAGCTCCACAGCAAGAATGCAAGTGGTATGGGCAAAACCTTGGTTCACTCTGAGGGCTTTGTGGTTTCCCCATTTAGTACCCATGGGCTTTATCACAATAAGCCTTTTACATCCCGGCAACACATCTCTGCTTAGGTAGCAATTATTTTCTACCGGTACACATGGTAATTTTTTACACTGAATAAGGTTTTTCTTGTCAGAGAAGAGAATCTGACACCAAAAAGGTGAAGGCAAGTGCAACGAAGCATCGTTCGAAGCATATCGCATCCCATCCGCCAGAGAAGACAGCACCAAAGAGAGTGAGTGACCTTTGTAGTACTGTAGCGGAGGTTACTGTAGTTGGCATGTGGTGGGATTCGTTGCTGCTAATGTCTCTGTGTCAGGGACAACGAAAACATGGGCTAAACAAGCACTCAGCTGAAGAATGCAGTTCATTCGGTGATTCACTTGTACCGGAAAGCATGCTTGCTTAAAAAGACAGGACTATCGCCGAGTTGAGCAAAAAACTGCATGAAGAGCAGGAGAAAACCCACGGACTTACCTTGGCACTTGACAACATCGGTACAGAAAGTTGATGTTGAAATATAATCACTGAGTTATGTCATGGGAGCCACTGACACAGAAAGTGGTCAGGTAGGGACTGTCTCTCACAGCCGCTATCGTAAGTTCATACCAGCTTGCTGCACCATCTCCTTTCTCTCCAATGCAGCATGGTTTTCTTTTTACTGTGACATTTTTATATTCAAACCCAAATACTTATTCTGTTTTTGAACATAATATAAAATTATGGCCGAAACTTTGTGGTAATTGGTGCACATCTGCCGGACAACTAATTCATTGAAATGTTTTAACTGACATTTTAGTTAGTGACTGATGGGAAAAACTGATGTAGCAGAATTAGAGCCTGTCGCAACTTTAGTGTCTCAATGCCTCCGCGATTCCAGCACGTTCCCCTGTCCCTAGCCACCAATAACTTTGACAAATTTATTATTGCGCTCAATTCTAGCATGCTTGTTTCAGATATTGCATGGAAGACTGGAGAGAAGAAAGAAGCTGCACTTGTCAAGGATACAAAGGAAAGAGAAGCTGAACTCGACAAGTGTTTATTTTCTAAATTATTTTTGGATGACGAAGTGTTCTGCAAAATCACATGCCGTGAGACAATAAGTTGTGCATGAGGGCATCAGAGTTGTTACAGCTTTCGGCCTGTCCCTCACAGAGTGTCCTGAGTCGTGCTCCTATCAGGTTAATGATGATGTCTCTGCCACCAGACCTGGGCGCATCATTGTTGCTGCCTTCAGCATGGCGGATATTTCCTGGCTCAGACGGAAAAGATGACATCACATCAAAATTGGAAGGTCAGTACTTAAACCACGTTGTCAGCTCACTGTGCTATAACTCGGATTCAGCATTTTCAGCATTTATTTTTGGGGAGATTCAGGGGGGGGGGGTATTTTGGCATCTATTTGTTTTGTCAAATTGGGATATCATGGGCATTTTAAATCGTTTGCGCCAAAAGTAGGTCCCGGAAAATTGGCAGCTACAGTGTCTGGGAAATATGGGTTAAATCCTTCCGGTCAACTTTCACCCTACCGTGGATGCTCTAATAGCCAAAAGCCGTTCCCTATTGTCAAACAAGAATGACTCGGACACAAGAGATGTGACTTACACGGTTTAATCTTTGCCGCCAAAAAGGTCGCACACAACTATACAAACCGACCGTCCATGCACGATTGTCACTGTCCCGTTGTTTTCCCCCGAGTCCCTTCTCCTCCTGGGGTCCTCCCTTGACCTTGGGGACTTGCGGTCGCCCAAGGCCAATACGGAGTGCTAGCCTCCTGCGAGGGTGCCAGGGAGGACCCCACAAGTGATTTGATATGTGCTATGTCGTGAGCAAATTCCAGTCCACACCATATCTGAACCCGGAGGTGTCGTGTCCATTGAAAGTGTTTTATGTGAACGTGTTTTTTTTTTTTTTTTGCAAATACTGAACCCGAGCGGGGTCATTCCGTGCCAAGTGATCCAATGCTGTCGTTCGACCATCACCGATTTCAATTTTAAAAATCAGGTTGATTTGAGGGGTCACCAGCAGATACGTCACGAAAGAATAATGCGAAATTCGCAAGCGTTCTGCGGCTAGGGGCTGCTAACCTCTGAGCGCGAACTGTGTTCACTTTGGCAGCGCATTGCTTCGCCTCTACAGCACTTAGAAAGTCGAAAATTGAAAGGGTGGCTGCTGAAAGGGTCCTCCTGGGTTCGTGACGTATCTGCTGGTGACCTCTCCAATCAACCTGATCTTTTAAACTGAAGTCGGTGAAGGTAGAGCGACATCATTGGATCGCCTGGCCTGGAATGACCTAGCTATAACTGTGTAAAGTTGTGTGTTACATATGTCCGCTTCATTACTTTTTTTTTTTCTACACTGTGGAGCATCTCCAGTAAGGGCTTCACCACAGTCATCAGGTGCACATCTTTTGTCCTTTGCCCCCACATTATGCGTGTGAAGCATTACATGTATCAGAGCACAATTGTCTGCAACGTTTTTTTACTCAATCGTTGTGCTGTTTTTCTTCGGTTGCCATCCATCGTGAAATGGGCCATCATAATTGTGTTTTTGCAATTTCTCATAGCTTCCCATTGTCATCCTAGCACAGAGGAACCAGTAGCCAATCTTGATGTTGCATGCTCACAGGCATCAGCCAGACAATCAGGTATCCTTTGTACTTCTGCCTTTGTATCGCATATATATCTCCAAGCCAGATGCCATTGGCAGCTTACCGTTGCACTCGTTAATGCACTGCTTTCATCAGTTCCTTCATTAGGGTCTTATCCGTTCAGCAGTCGCAAGGGATGAACTATTCAACTGCAGAGGACAGGGTACGAATCTCTTAACATGTTCGCGATCACTGCTTGCTGCAAATGTTTGAGTTGAACCTGGACAAGGATGTTCGGCTTCCGACATTACTAATTTCAGTTTTGTGACTTAGTGGAATTCTATTGCTTTAGTGAAAAATTTTAGCAAAACATGGGAGCAAACTGGTGCATTACTTCTTCCTGTACCTGTTTACTACTCTTTCTGCACAGCTATTCTTCAGAGAACTTTTATGGTACTGTGGTACCACGAAACTGAAATTGGGCAGTTGTGTTTGAAGCAGTGCATTCTCCATATTAGCATTATGCTTGGCAGTGGTGCTCTCACAGGAGTATAGTGGGTGTGTCGAGGTGATTAACTGTAGTGTGCTGAAATCACACTGTGGTATTGCAAGGCTCTCACTAACTTCCAGGTAATTAATTTGCTGTAATGTAATTACATGTGATGTAATTCATTGGAATAACTAAACACTCTTGAAAGTGTGCAACCATAATTGGCACACTTTTTTTTCAGCTTGTACCCTAATTACCCTGCAGATTATTTTGGTGTTCTGGGGGATGGTCAGTGGTGGCGCATTATAGCAAGATTTTACAGCTCTGGTAATGGCATTGTTTATGTTGACTTGATATTTTTATTTGATATGAATTTTTAGGTTGACCTCGGGAACAACCACTTCATTCCTGCAATGAAGCTTGCCTTCATTCAGCGACAGGTAACAGACATGAAGGTCATTAAAGACCTGGCTCAGCACTTCTGGACCGTAGATGAAATTTCGTGTCGAAGTATTACGGGGCAGCCTTCCTGGAGGCCAGGCGTTGCTGGTGTGGCGGCCAGTGTGTGATGACGAAGACGTGCCTCTGCTGCAACGCGCTACGGCGCTGGCACGGCAGTTCTACCGGCACCGTCCTAGGCTCACGTCGCAATGGTCGCACATTCCACGTCGTCGCCACATGCTTCCCGAGCATCCCTTCCCGAGCATTCCCTTCCCGAGCATCACGCTGCTGTACCGGTCGCGGTACGCTGCTGTCGACCGCCCCACCCGCATCTGCAACGCTTGCGGTCCAAGAACCCTGCCCGCCTCGCCTTCCCACCAGGGGTCGGATTCAAAAACGCGATCGTAAGTTACGCTAAGATGCGCTAAGATGTCGTAGCCTGCGACGCGCGAACGACGGCGTCCTAAGCGCGATTCATACAGCTATCGTAGTGGAGAGGGTACCAGCTTTGACGAGGAAGAGGAAGTTGCTCACTTCCTGTCACGTGCACCTCGGAGAGAAACAGCCAAAGGGTGCGAGACTATGTTTTAACTATGGTGACGATGACGAAAACTTGTATTCGCGCCTATAAGAGTCGTCCCATTAGAAGAAGGCGAAGTTGTTCGTCCCCAAATATTTTGTTACTGCACGTGCTCTCGGTCTTTTGGTAGCCATAATGGATACCATGCAATCACAGGAGAAACGAGTTTGATGACACTGCAAATATATTCCCAGTATGTTTGTCTCGGGGAGGGGGTGGGTGAGGGTGCTTTGTAAGCGGTGTGTTGCACCCAGTTTTGCAGCTTTTATGGCTTCTTTTGCCTTTCTTGCAGACAATTTGGAGGGGTGTTGGGGGTATCTTAGCAGGGTGTAGGGGATGCTTGAAACATCCCTGCGACCCGATTTTACGGAGCACAAAGTTGAAGCATTTGTTGAAGGTTACCAAGCGAAAAAGTGCCTCAATGTCCCTTCGGGGATGGTCTCGATGGTACTGTGGCAAAGTGCAATGCGTTGGCGCGTATTACGGAGTCTTTGTTTGCCGTCTCTAAATCCACCGCTGCCAAATAACGCCGTCATCTTTCTTCGTAAGACTGCTCGGGAGCTGTCGCAGGATTCCGCCGTAAGCTGCGAAGATTTTGCGACGCGCGCCGTTCGCGAATCTACACTTCATCGTAACTTTCCCGTACGACGGAGTTACGACAGATTCCGTCGCACGAGCTCTTTGTGAATCTGACCCCAGGTTTCCGTACAAGACACTGGCAGCTCGTCCCGATGCGGTCAAGAGGCTCCGGGACCAACGTTCCACCGGGGACACGCACGGAGGCCACAGTGAGTTTTGCTCCCGGTCTCCCCGTGCTTCACGATGGTCCTCCCCGCAGTCTCCTTGGCGACAACACAACGAGCTCACCGCTCACGAACCAGTCGCGGTTCTGTCGTCCCATCCTGCATTACGTACGTTCTGCCTACCTGCCTACTCTGTACTCCGGCCCGCCCCTGGAACCCTCCCGGCCAGCTCTTGTCCGCACCGTTCATCCTACCCCTACTGCCAACTCAGCACAAGACGCAAGACCCGCCGTCCCTGTTCCACGTGTCGCCCGTCTTCCTTCTCTTCATATATCGACGCGGAGCTGAACCGCTAGCTCTACACCGCTCCGCGTCTGAGGGGGGGGGGTGATGTGGCGGCCCGTGTGTGATGACGAAGACGTGCCTCTGCTACCACGCGCTACGGCGCTGGCACGGCAGTTCTACCGGCACCGTCCTAGTGTGAAGCCACGTCCATCTGCCCGCTGGGACATTCCATCATCGCCGGTCAGCACTCATGTAGAGGAACACCACCTCATCTACACTGGCACCTCCAAGCAGCAAGCGACGCCAACGAAGGTGGAGGCCATAACGAGTGAGTAATTGCATGCAGCACTCCCTCACTTTGTAAATGTGGGCCCTCTCACCCCACATAATCTAACAATGTTGCTCGACATTCACGAAATTCATAAAAGTAAAAAAAAAAAAAAAGAATCAGTGAGATCCGGAAGGGTTTATGTTGTATGACATTCTTACAGGAACTCAAAGTGAGCCATTGTTAGGAGAACCTAAAATAGACGAGAGATGTGGAAACCATGTGCACCTTGGTAGAATCTCTCAGATGTTCTACGTTGGCCTAAGAAAGCTCAAACATGACAGATAAATCGCAGAAAAGAGCCGCATTCCCGTGGTTCAGCCAG
Organism: Ornithodoros turicata; assembly: GCF_037126465.1. NCBI lineage: Eukaryota > Metazoa > Arthropoda > Arachnida > Ixodida > Argasidae > Ornithodoros > Ornithodoros turicata. The sequence continues at coordinate 140,352,997 of NC_088201.1, forward strand.
GGTGTTTTCAGATTAAAGGTTGCACTTGTGAAAACTCGAACAGGTGGTTCTGAAGCTGCCAAATTATTTTGCTGGGTCACCTGAGATGATCCAAGCACAGTTTACTCCCCCACGGATCGCGTTCCTAAACTTGTTACAAATAACTGGTACTGAACGATAACATTTGCCGAAGTTTTCCTGAAATTGCTTTGAACTCAGGAGCCATCAAACTTTCCGGTTATCACGAAAAACTTACTTTGGAATAATTCCTAGGTTACGGCTTCCACTTGCAGATGTAGTGAAGGGAAAACTATTTTACAGGTGGCATTGTAGAACAGCAGACGGGTGTGATGCACATGACATGAATTAAAATGAATACTACAGGCTGTGTCACCTTTCCCTTTTGCAGAGCCATATGGGATTCACATCAACAGCCACCCAACGGAAGTCCCAAATGAGATCCGCCTCAAAGCAGTGAGGAAAGTCCTCTCAGATTTTTTTTTGTTGACACTGCCCCTCAGGGCAAGAGGCGAAAGCCGTTGATAGAATAAAGAAATTGTAGATGTTACATTGATTCATGTGCTGCTCTTGATATTGGCATCCCAGCATAAGCAGTGACACCAGTGCCAACACTATACATCCCAGTGACACCAGTGCAAAGCACTGTACATCCCAGTGATACCAGTGCCTACACTGTACATCCCAGTAAGATCAGTGCCACCACTGTACATCCCAGTAAGACCAGTGACATCACTGGACATGCCAGTAAAACCAGTCTCATAAGCTAGTCTAATTAGCTAATTGAACAAAAAATTTGCCAATGAAAAATAGCGTATCTCGTACTGCTTCGGCTATAACATATACTTGAGCTTTTGATAGGTTGTGCTTCTACGCTATGTTCTTTGGTGCGTAGAAATACTGGTATGTGACGAGATGTAGCTCTGATGTTCTTCATTATGTATAGAGCGTGAGCTACGAGAAAGAACTTACGATCACTATCCCCTGCCCAAGCATGGGCGCAAGAAACAAACATCTAGCACACACGGGAGGTCGAAATCTGCTCCGCAGTGCAAGCCCATGTCCTACACTTCGGCACTAAAAATATACCATTGTCCTCACACTATGTGATGATGACAGACACCACATTCTTCAGTGCGTCGGAACAGACTGAGCCCCCTGCCGATATTATGAAGGAACAAGATTAAGCAACTACAGTGTAGACAGTAACCTGGCGCTCCATAACATCATGCACGCTGAACGCAAAACGCAGGGGAAAAAACGCCGGCTCAAAAGCATGGTGGCGTGACCACATCCAGACTCAATCGGTTTGTCTGGTCACATTAGATTTGAGAAAATTTGGTGCGGCACCGTTTGTTAACGTTGTACGTCCTGTCGTCCTGATGTAAAGAGAAGAGAAACAAAAAGTTTGTGTTATTGTTATTCCGTGTTAACGTCGCGAAGCAACAAAAAAAAAAAGAAAGAAAGAAAAAAAATTGGCGTATAACAACCACCTAATGCTCGCGTCTTTGTATCCCTTTCGATTTACAATATATTGTACCGCATATATGAAGCACGGCTCCGAGCTGCACCTCGTAACCTCACCCGCCATTTTATAAAAACAGATAACTGACTAACTCATGATAACTGACATGGGTCACTAGTTAAACAATGTTTACAGAGCAGTGTTTTCACATAGGAGCATATTGAGGACAACGTGGCTCGTCCCATATACACATGGTTTAACATCGCGATGGCAAGTCTACAATCGATATAATCCAAAATTTGCAAATAAGGTTGTATTGGTCACTTCACGGTCATTCGTCACTTCACGGACATCCACGATCACTCTCAACTGGCGTTATAAAATATTCACGACCACATGCGGGTTGGGAACGGCCCTCGAGCAGAAAAATAGGCAAACTTCAGGTCGCACACTAGCATTTAACAACATTTCCTATGTGGATCTGCATCAACAAGCTTGATGCTGTACGTTTTGACCGATTCTGCGCATGGTCATCGACTCGAGCGTTCGCTGGTCTTGCCACAATAAACCAGCCATAGTGCAGCCATAGTGTAGCCATAGTGCAGCGACGGACGTCAGTCATTCCGTACACTTTTGAACATCGATGTGGCTGTGGCAACCGTTCGTTTTATGCACTTCACAGAGTCCTAGTGCATGACGCCGTTTGGAGCTCTCCGATCCTCCGTAAAGCCGAGAAGTTTGCAGCCATCGAAAAGTGTCAAGAGCAAGCTGGCTGGCATCTACGTCAATTGAGAGGACTGACCTCGACGTCGAAATGTACATTGTATATACCATAGATCGGGAAGATATCCGTCAAAAATAACTCGTTACAAGTTTAGTTACCGTGTGAAAAATGTAACTGAGTTAATAACGAAGTTCTTCGGCCTGAAGTGTAACTCGCATTTGCAGAGTTACTTAAAAAAATAACGAGTTACTTCCAAGTTACTTCGGACACAAAATAGCACTACATATGTGCAGTGCGCGTGAGCAGTTGAGTTAGGCCTTGAGTTACCTGCGAGTGACTGCAACACGCTTAGATCGATTTCGTTGATGTCCAACAGTTCGAACGCTTTGCCTCATACTTCATGTGGGCGCACAATGGTTCAGCTTCAGTTGAATGGCAGCGGTTCTTACTTCGTGAATAGAATACTGTCACGGTAATGTCACTCTTCATGGCTTAAAATGCCACGACAGAACCGGAGAGAAAGCAAGCAAATATGTGGACGTGAGTGAAAAACGAATTAAAAGTAACTTGGAACTTAGTTTAAGTTACTTTGGCAAAGTTACTTACAAAAGGAACGAGCTCCTCTGAAGGAGTTAAGTTATAAGTTAACGAAAAAAGGAACATAGTTACAGTAACGAGTTACCTGGAACTCTGGTATATACTACGGCCATCATCACCATCATCAAAATAAAGTTATTCTTATGGTTCCTTAGAAACGCGAGCAAAGACTAAGGTCATGTGCACTCAAACATGAAACTCTTCCCTGGGAAAAGCACCGAGTGGTTCAGGGAAACACTTGCTCGTCCTGTGGTATCGATTCAGATGACACACTGCTTAAAGTCGGTGCCGTTGAAGTGAAACATCACATCCGTGTCGTGAAAAGTTGCAATGGAATAAACGTTAGACATATATCGAAGGGCGTAGGGAATGCAAACTCATTGTCGAAGACGTCAAAAGCTGAGTTTAATCCTCTCTGTGAGATTTATCGTATATTTCAGATTCAGATTTATTTTCATCCATACAAGTACAGATGAAGGGATGCCTAAAAAAAACTGTCTAGCAGCTTGACGCATATTTGAACCAAATTACCGTTCGCAATAGAGTAGTGTATCACCTGTCGCGCTGACGCACCCCGTCCCTAGAGTCCCATCTCAAAAATGAAGTTGATGAAGTTGATGTTGTCGCCCTTGTTGTCATGGCCGTATCGCAACCACTGATCTCTATGTATAAAGGCTGGATCGCGTATGGGAGAGGGGCTCGTGGGAGAGAGGTACGCATTCGGGCCGCCATGTTGGTGGGCCCTAAAACGCTGTGTGTGCCCATTGGAAACAATGGGAGGCAACAGAGATTGTGAGTATTTATTGCGCTACAGGCGTTGATCATTGTTTGTCGTCACGCGATTTTGTAAGGTGCCAGTATAGTGATGTATCCTAACAGTGTTTCGCAGGTGCCCTGCTCTTCGATTCTTAATAACGTTATGTTTTGCATTCCGAAACTAGACCGTCACTGCAGTGCGGCGCTGGGAATTGTACTACAGCATGTTTCCCAGCCAATATTTCAATAAGAAACGATTTGAGGTTAACAACAACCATGCATATAATATCCTGTGCTGCGTTCTGGACAAAAATTGTTCTGTCACGAACGGTCCGGGAAAAGATATACTCGCATGACAGAAAGATATCGTTCTGTAGACTCTCAGCCGTTGTTTTAGCCGTGTATGCGTTTAGTATGATTTACATCAAGCATCGCCGCAGAAAGAGTCTTTTAGTGAACGACATGAGTGCCATGCCTCGCACATATGGACACACCGAAGCAGCTCAAATAATTACTTCACGCAATTCGAATTGCGTGAAGTAATTATTCGAGCTGCTTCGTTCGCGCTCGTTAGAACAGTTAATCAGGTAGTGATGTAAGCTTGATCAATTAAGTTACTTAGGAAGTGGTGACACCTGCTTGAGACACATGACTTATCTCTTTTTGAAGTACAGCCCTTCTATGTTTGTTTGTTGCTTCCTTCATTTGTTCTGCGTATTTGCAGGCGCGGTTGTGCCAAACTCCATCCAGCACTGGCTTTGTCATGCTTGTTATGTGGAGCACGTTACAAAAAATGCAGCTCCACGTCTGAAACACCAATCAGTATCATCGTCATCTAAAAGGGGCACCGTTGTGAGACCAGACACGCTTTCTGGAGATCTTCTATGGCACTTTCCGCAGTTTGCACAATTTTCTTCAGCATCGAAGTCTCTCATAGGAACCACTTTCATTAATGACTCCCATCTTACCCTTTTATGTGCAGTGGCCCTCTTGCACTACACACGTATGGTCTGCAAATTGCAACAGAACGATTTGGAGCTTGAAACAGTTGTGCTTTTGTCATTTTGGACCTCGTGTATCCTGTCTGTGAAGCGTAAACAAAAAAAGTCTAACACGATATGCTTTTGTAAAGAAGATCACTGATGATGAGTAAAGAGAGTATACATTTTTCAAGTTCAACATTTATTTCTTGCGCTTATGCATTTCAGGATACAATGAACGTGCAGGGAGGTCGCAAAAGACTACATTTATTGTTTTGTGACCTTCCTACAATGACAATATATATTTTAGGGATGACAATGGACAGGTACACTCTCTAAATTTGTAGCACTCAATTTTAGGTTGGAATGAGCAATGAATAGCAGCTTCCCTCCTGATATTTTCTCATATATGCTAAATTTTAAATTTAATGTGATCGAATATGTGATAATATAATAATAATATATAAGAATATAATATGTGATAAACGAATGTGATCAACAGTAGATGTAAACAACATGAGTAGCCAGAGAAGTGCATTCTTAATAAATAGTTTACTTATAGCGTATATGTGCATGCCTATTAACTGAAACAATTATCACAGTTCCCTGACAAGTTTTAATTTCTGAGAGTGTACTGTAGAGGCTGCTTAGATCTACAACAGTTCATACAAGGTATTATATACTGTGAATGCCTTTAAAAATCCCATGTGACACATATGCCTTTACTTTCTGGAGGTGCTGTGGTAGTCAAAGTTTGTGGGCATTACGCAGGTTCTGCACCCATTTCTTGTGTATGTCGAGGCAGCTGTGAAGTAACCTGCATTGATGATGATTATTCCAATTTTTATGGTGCATCGACAACAAAGGAAATAATAATAATAATACATCAGAACATTGGTTTGGGTGCAACCAGTTAAAAATGAATATGTTGTTTAATAAATGTATTGGACAAATGTTAAAACATCAGTTTAAAACATGGTTTACAATCCCTGTATCTTCTAAAAATTAAAAAGATTAAAAACTATTCTAAAAAGAATATGGGGAACTCTTCTAAAAAGAATTATAATATCTAATTATTATATTGCTGGGTGAAGGAGCCTAAAGTGTTAGGTGTGTTTCTGATGTGAACATGTAAGAAAATATGCAAAACTGAGAGAGGCTAACCACAGTGCGTGCACTGAGGTTGTTCCTTCCTGTAAAGTAGAAGCCAGTGGATGAGGAACGTGATAGTTACCTGTACACCCGGTCGTATCACACAGCACAGATTATTCACTGGGTAGCTCTCATGACGAAACCTGTATTGAGAGACCACTTTTGCCTTAAAAACTGCTACAAATAGCACGTCACGCTACAAATTATTACTATCGTAACAAGCTGACGATACAGCTCAGACACAAAGGCGTTATTCAAGTCGCGCCACACCACCGTCACGTAGCATTCTGTGTCACAAATCAAACCAAGGCACAAAACAATACCAATGCATGAAAAAGGGTGACAATCTTGGTCTAATTATGACGTAATACTGAACTTGTGCGCGAAGGTAATTCAAAGAAATGAATGTGGCACTTGCTTCCGCAGAGAACACCGTGTACCATGCTAGCAAAGTGCTCGCACATATATTGATGACAACACTACCTGTGTAGAGTAACGTGTTCTTTCAAGCATATTATGCACTCAAACTGTATTTGCCGCCGGGTAAAATGCAAGTGTGCTCGATTGAATGTCGGAAGAGCGATCAAGCAACCTGCATCCAGTGCTCGTTTTGGGCAAAAAAACACTTCATAGTGGTCAACTAAATGTACAGAATGGACGCCTATTTATTCCTTGATGAAGAGTGACTCAAATGTATAAATTTAGGCCCTGTAACCTTGCCAGCACGGTTGGTACGACCGTAATTGCAAGAAGTTGCCATGATCGCTGTGGCGACTGTTGTGGGTACAGTAAGATGGCGGCCGGTTTCTTCACGCTCGCGCTCCCTATCCGCGATCCAGCCTTTTACAATCGAGATCAGTGATCGCAATGATGGGCATGCATTACTTGCTAACGTTTTATTGTGATTCATTTTGCATGATAATTATGATACTAGGCACATGTAACGAGCGTTAGAATGTTATCGCGTTTTCTTTGTGTATTATGTGTAATTTTGTAGTGCTTCCCTTCCCTCAGAGCAACCCGCGATTTGCGCTCCTGCACGCTATGATTGCAAAATGTATTTGAATGAAAAATTTAGTTCAAGTCGATATGCTTTTCAATCCCGACACAATTCACAGAAATAAAATTTGTGAACTTGATAACGATGCTTGTGTATGTTCACGCCGCTTCAACGTATAGAAGACGAAGATGAAGCAGTGCGAGCTCATTCCAATGCAAACTTAACATTCAGGGTAAGTTGTCCTGGCCAGTCTGTCTCGTACAAGTTAGTAGTTTGTAGCCAAGATTGTAGGGCGTTGCTTGCTAGTCTTCGATCCTTGTTGTGAAGGTGCTCATTATTTCATTCCCCGCATCACCACCAGCAATGGGGTAGAGTATCGCCCCAGGCGATGAGCCCCTGAAACCTAATATGCGTAATAGCAAGTTAGGCAATCTGCATGTTTTCGATATACTCACAAACATTAGTCGATGTCAAGTTGTAGTAGGAAGTCTACAAAACCTACTCTATTTATCTGCATATACCTTCTTCACTCGGTTTATGAGCTTAATTTCTGTCCGTTGCTGTGGTGGCCATAAGCCGTTTTGTGACCAGCCTGCTTCACACTGTTCAAAGGGACATGGCTGGGACGTGTCACGAACTGTGTAAAACCAGATTCTATATTCATATCACTTTAAGTTTCACCAGCTTCAGTGGATCAGTTAGTAATATGTATCGGGTTCGAAACTCGCCGAGTACGAGAGACAAGTTGCTGACACTGCAAACGCTCCCCAAACACGCAGTCTACCGCGAGGTACCCGAAATACCGTGTGCTGCGTGTTCTGGTGTGAGAGAGCCTTAAATATGCCTAAGTTGTGAAAACAACCTAATGACCGGTGCAGGGGGAGTCAGTGATTAGGGTAGAGGTTGTCTGGAGACTTAATGCAGCATGGAAGGCTCTTGGAAGCTATATATTTCTGCTGCGTCATATGAACATACTACCTTCAGGCACCGTCACGCAGAATATTTCTTTTGGGAAGTGGGAATTTACTTTGAAAATTATTTTACAAAATAGCGCGGTAACGGCGGCGACCTCACCCAGCGGCTTCTCGGCTCTGGTGACGTCAAGTAGCGGAGCTACCATTGGCACAATGTGCTAGTGAAAGCTGAAAACTAAAGAAAAACTGAAAACTGAAAGCAACTGAAAAATAAAGAAGTCCTAAGACAAGCGCGCCTCAGTTTTCGCGACGCATATGACGTTGCAGACTGCAGTTAAGGAAAGCAAGTTTTCTGATCCGCGAGATTGAAAGTTAGCTTCCGCTCCAGTACTACGCGCTGCACTCGTAGTTTTCGTGCCAATGTGTCCCAGGGTTCGTAATCATAATTTCCAGCTCTCCAGACATGTTTGCCTTTTAGTTCTCTCACGCTCCTTTAAAAGATCCTATTACTGTCGGAGGCGAAATGTTGTAGAATTTTGGCGCAGACTCTAATTCCTGCTAAAACGCGGCAACATTACGTACGTGTTGCACATTTCAGGTGATGGGTGCCGTAGCACAACTTCTCGTGCTACTCTGGAAGAACATCTACATTCAGACGCTGCGGAGACACCCTTTCTTTACCCTACTTCAACTGGCAGCCATAATCGGCATGTTCTACATCTACATGTCACAGCTTTCTACGAATCCCCCGATGCCCTTGACGTACATCCCAGCTGTGGTCTACGGCGATTTTTCTGAAATACCTGTTGGGATGCTTGTGTACGGCCCTAATGACTCATCCCCGTACATGACATTTATCCTTCAGAATGGTTTTCCCGAGGTCTTAAACAGCACTGGTAAGTAATTCTCTTACCGTCATGTCACTGCGTTTCTTTTGTTCAGTATAACTGAAGCGTCTTTTCATGCCAATGCATGAGATAACTGATGTTCTGAAGCTGGAATACCATAGCCTAAGAAATGAACGATGAAAGGTGAAAGTCACTGAAAAGGGTTCGAGTCCTACAGCTGGCTAACATTTTCAGCAACTTTCATCTTTCATGCCAATGAATGTTTTTCTCTCGATCGCTATTGAAAAATCCTACAGGAATTCTCACAAGAAACATCTCACAGAATCCTGAGAAAAATTCTGTGGGATCATTGAATTCATAGAATTTCTCACCGGATCTCTATGAGGTCTCATCAAGTTTCTCTTAAGGGTTTCTCATAGACATTCTTATAGCTTGTTTCTCACAAGAATCAGTCCAAATGTTCTTATAAGATTTGCAGGAGACAGTAAAGAAATGATGTTCTACACCAAGTGACAATCTGTGTAATCTGTTCACTCTTTGTTTAAATCGTAAAAAATATCGCATGTGCAGAACAAAAGGACTCAGCCTTGTAGCCTTCGGTAGATCTGAGGGTCTCTCATTAAGATATCGTTTATATGCATCATATATGCATTATGTGCATGGGAGAAAAAAAAATGAAAGTAAGAATGTCACAATGTCAATTGTGACAGTACGATGCTACATATGATCTTGTTTGGAAAAGCAGGCAAAGCATGTGTGTGCGGAAATTGGATGAAGGAGCACACATTTGAGAATACTGGCATATCGTCCAATAAAAATCATAATCTAGGTCAGAAAACCCCAATTGTGATACACACGCTCAGTTCAGTCTGAATATTAATTTATACTTGCGGGTAATGGTGACTACTGTGCGCGATACTGTGTAGTTATGATAAGGCATATCGCTGTGAAGAGATCATTATTGCGAGTCATACAGAATTCCAATATAAGAATAATGAGTTCCTTCATTAGGGTCTTATCCGTTCAGCAGTCGCAAGGGATGAACTATTCAACTGCAGAGGACAGGGTACGAATCTCTTTTGACATGTTCGCGATCACTGCTTGCTGCAAATGTTTGAGTTGAACCTGGACAAGGATGTTCGGCTTCCGACATTACAAATTTCAGTTTTGTGACTTAGTGGAATTCTATTGCTTTAGTGAAAATTTTTAGCAAAACATGGGAGCAAACTGGTGCATTACTTCTTCCTGTACCTGTTTACTACTCTTTCTGCACAGCTATTCTTCAGAGAACTTTTATGGTACTGTGGTACCACGAAACTGAAATTGGGCAGCTGTGTTTGAAGCAGTGCATTCTCCATATTAGCATTATGCTTGGCAGTGGTGCTCTCACAGGAGTATAGTGGGTGTGTCGAGGTGATTAACTGTAGTGTGCTAAAATCACACTGTGGTATTGCAAGGCTCTCACTAACTTCCAGGTAATTAATTTGCTGTAATGTAATTACATGTGATGTAATTCATTGGAATAACTAAACACTCTTGAAAGTGTGCAACCATAATTGGCACACTTTTTTTTCAGCTTGTACCCTAATTACCCTGCAGATTATTTTTGTGTTCTGGGGGATGGTCAGTGGTGGCGCATTATAGCAAGATTTTACAGCTCTGGTAATGGCATTGTTTATGTTGACTTGATATTTTTATTTGATATGAATTTTTAGGTTGACCTCGGGAACAACCACTTCATTCCTGCAATGAAGCTTGCCTTCATTCAGCGACAGGTAACAGACATGAAGGTCATTAAAGACCTGGCTCAGCACTTCTGGACCGTAGGTGAAATTTCGTGTCGAAGTATTACGGGACAGCCTTCCTGGAGGCCAGGCGTTGCTGGTGTGGCGGCCAGTGTGTGATGACGAAGACGTGCCTCTGCTGCCACGCGCTACGGCGCTGGCACGGCAGTTCTACCGGCACCGTCCTAGTGTGAGGCCACGTCCATCTGCCCGCTGGGACATTCCATCATCGCCAGTCAGCACTCATGTAGAGGAACACCCCCTGCTCTACATCTGGTGACCCGAACAACGAACACCATGTTCGGCATAATTCGGCCCAGTACCACCCCAAATTTCTGCAAGCCCACCTCCGAAGCCATCTCCGAAGGTACGGTGCATCGTGCAACCGAGGAACCGCTAGGCGACGACGCCAATCCACCGCGGCTCCACTCATCGCAACGCCCGGCAACGCAACACCGTGGTTGTACCCATCTACCCTGCTCACGTCGCAATGGTCGCACATTCCACGTCGTCGCCACATGCTTCCCGAGCATCCCTTCCCGAGCATTCCCTTCCCGAGCATCACGCTGCTGTACCGGTCGCGGTACGCTGCTGTCGACCGCCCCACCCGCATCTGCAACGCTTGCGGTCCAAGAACCCTGCCCGCCTCGCCTTCCCACCAGGGGTCGGATTCAAAAACGCGATCGTAAGTTACGCTAAGATGCGCTAAGATGTCGTAGCCTGCGACGCGCGAACGACGGCGTCCTAAGCGCGATTCACACAGCTATCGTAGTGGAGAGGGTACCAGCTTTGACGAGGAAGAGGAAGTTGCTCACTTCCTGTCACGTGCACCTCGGAGAGAAACAGCCAAAGGGTGCGAGACTATGTTTTAACTATGGTGACGATGACGAAAACTTGTATTCGCGCCTATAAGAGTCGTCCCATTAGAAGAAGGCGAAGTTGTTCGTCCCCAAATATTTTGTTACTGCACGTGCTCTCGGTCTTTTGGTAGCCATAATGGATACCATGCAATCACAGGCGAAACGAGTTTGATGACACTGCAAATATATTCCCAGTATGTTTGTCTCGGGGAGGGGGTGGGTGAGGGTGCTTTGTAAGCGGTGTGTTGCACCCAGTTTTGCAGCTTTTATGGCTTCTTTTGCCTTTCTTGCAGACAATTTGGAGGGGTGTTGGGGTATCTTAGCAGGGTGTAGGGGATGCTTGAAACATCCCTGCGACCCGATTTTACGGAGCACAAAGTTGAAGCATTTGTTGAAGGTTACCAAGCAAAAAAGTGCCTCAATGTCCCTTCGGGGATGGTCTCGATGGTACTGTGGCAAAGTGCAATGCGTTGGCGCGTATTACGGAGTCTTTGTTTGCCGTCTCTAAATCCACCGCTGCCAAATAACGCCGTCATCTTTCTTCGTAAGACTGCTCGGGAGCTGTCGCAGGATTCCGCCGTAAGCTGCGAAGATTTTGCGACGCGCGCCGTTCGCGAATCTACACTTCATCGTAACTTTCCCGTACGACGGAGTTACGACAGATTCCTTCGCACGAGCTCTTTGTGAATCTGACCCCAGGTTTCCGTACAAGACACTGGCAGCTCGTCCCGATGCGGTCAAGAGGCTCCGGGACCAACGTTCCACCGGGGACACGCACGGAGGCCACAGTGAGTTTTGCTCCCGGTCTCCCCGTGCTTCACGATGGTCCTCCCCGCAGTCTCCTTGGCGACAACACAACGAGCTCACCGCTCACGAACCGGTCGCGGTTCTGTCGTCCCATCCTGCATTACGTACGTTCTGCCTACCTGCCTACTCTGTACTCCGGCCCGCCCCTGGAACCCTCCCGGCCAGCTCTTGTCCGCACCGTTCATCCTACCCCTACTGCCAACTCAGCACAAGACGCAAGACCCGCCGTCCCTGTTCCACGTGTCGCCCGTCTTCCTTCTCTTCATATATCGACGCGGAGCTGAACCGCTAGCTCTACACCGCTCCGCGTCTGAGGGGGGGGGGGGTGATGTGGCGGCCCGTGTGTGATGACGAAGACGTGCCTCTGCTACCACGCGCTACGGCGCTGGCACGGCAGTTCTACCGGCACCGTCCTAGTGTGAAGCCACGTCCATCTGCCCGCTGGGACATTCCATCATCGCCGGTCAGCACTCATGTAGAGGAACACCACCTCATCTACACTGGCACCTCCAAGCAGCAAGCGACGCCAACGAAGGTGGAGGCCATAACGAGTGAGTAATTGCATGCAGCACTCCCTCACTTTGTAAATGTGGGCCCTCTCACCCCACATAATCTAACAATGTTGCTCGACATTCACGAAATTCATAAAAGTAAAAAAAAAAAAAAGAATCAGTGAGATCCGGAAGGGTTTATGTTGTATGACATTCTTACAGGAACTCAAAGTGAGCCATTGTTAGGAGAACCTAAAATAGACGAGAGATGTGGAAACCATGTGCACCTTGGTAGAATCTCTCAGATGTTCTACGTTGGTCTAAGAAAGCTCAAACATGACAGATAAATCGCAGAAAAGAGCTGCATTCCCGTGGTTCAGCCAGGGTGTTTTCAGATTAAAGGTTGCACTTGTGAAAACTCGAACAGGTGGTTCTGAAGCTGCCAAATTATTTTGCTGGGTCACCTGAGATGATCCAAGCACAGTTTACTCCCCCACGGATCGCGTTCCTAAACTTGTTACAAATAACTGGTACTGAACGATAACATTTGCCGAAGTTTTCCTGAAATTGCTTTGAACTCAGGAGCCATCAAACTTTCCGGTTATCACGAAAAACTTACTTTGGAATAATTCCTAGGTTACGGCTTCCACTTGCAGATGTAGTGAAGGGAAAACTATTTTACAGGTGGCATTGTAGAACAGCAGACGGGTGTGATGCAAGTGACATGAATTAAAATGAATACTACAGGCTGTGTCACCTTTCCCTTTTGCAGAGCCATATGGGATTCACATCAACAGCCACCCAACGGAAGTCCCAAATGAGATCCGCCTCAAAGCAGTGAGGAAAGTCCTCTCAGATTTTTTTTTGTTGACACTGCCCCTCAGGGCAAGAGGCGAAAGCCGTTGATAGAATAAAGAAATTGTAGATGTTACATTGATTCATGTGCTGCTCTTGATATTGGCATCCCAGCATAAGCAGTGACACCAGTGCCAACACTATACATCCCAGTGACACCAGTGCAAAGCACTGTACATCCCAGTGATACCAGTGCCTACACTGTACATCCCAGTAAGATCAGTGCCACCACTGTACATCCCAGTAAGACCAGTGACATCACTGGACATGCCAGTAAAACCAGTCTCATAAGCTAGTCTAATTAGCTAATTGAACAAAAAATTTGCCAATGAAAAATAGCGCATCTTGTACTGCTTCGGCTATAACATATACTTGAGCTTTTGATAGGTTGTGCTTCTACGCTATGTTCTTTGGTGCGTAGAAATACTGGTATGTGACGAGATGTAGCTCTGATGTTCTTCATTATGTATAGAGCGTGAGCTACGAGAAAGAACTTACGATCACTATCCCCTGCCCAAGCATGGGCGCAAGAAACAAACATCTAGCACACACGGGAGGTCGAAATCTGCTCCGCAGTGCAAGCCCATGTCCTACACTTCGGCACTAAAAATATACCATTGTCCTCACACTATGTGATGACGACAGACACCACATTCTTCAGTGCGTCGGAACAGACTGAGCCCCCTGCCGATATTATGAAGGAACAAGATTAAGCAACTACAGTGTAGACAGTAACCTGGCGCCCCATAACATCATGCACGCTGAACGCAAAACGCAGGGGAAAAAACGCCGGCTCAAAAGCATGGTGGCGTGACCACATCCAGACTCAATCGGTTTGTCTGGTCACATTAGATTTGAGAAAATTTGGTGCGGCACCGTTTGTTAACGTTGTACGTCCTGTCGTCCTGATGTAAAGAGAAGAGAAACAAAAAGTTTGTGTTATTGTTATTCCGTGTTAACGTCGCGAAGCAACAAAAAAATTGGCGTATAACAACCACCTAATGCTCGCGTCTTTGTATTCCTTTCGATTTACAATATATTGTACCGCATATATGAAGCACGGCTCCGAGCTGCACCTCGTAACCTCACCCGCCATTTTATAAAAACAGATAACTGACTAACTCATGATAACTGACATGGGTCACTAGTTGAACCATGTTTACAGCGCAGTGTTTTCACATAGGAGCATATTGAGGACAACGTGGCTCGTCCCATATACACATGGTTTAACATCGCGATGGCAAGTCTACAATCGATATAATCCAAAATTTGCAAATAAGGTTGTATTGGTCACTTCACGGTCATTCGTCACTTCACGGACATCCACGATCACTCTCAACTGGCGTTATAAAATATTCACGACCACATGCGGGTTGGGAACGGCCCTCGAGCAGAAAAATAGGCAAACTTCAGGTCGCACACTAGCATTTAACAACATTTCCTATGTGGATCTGCATCAACAAGCTTGATGCTGTACGTTTTGACCGATTCTGCGCATGGTCATCGACTCGAGCGTTCGCTGGTCTTGCCACAATAAACCAGCCATAGTGCAGCCATAGTGTAGCCATAGTGCAGCGACGGACGTCAGTCATTCCGTACACTTTTGAACATCGATGTGGCTGTGGCAACCGTTCGTTTTATGCACTTCACAGAGTCCTAGTGCATGACGCCGTTTGGAGCTCTCCGATCCTCCGTAAAGCCGAGAAGTTTGCAGCCATCGAAAAGTGTCAAGAGCAAGCTGGCTGGCATCTACGTCAATTGAGAGGACTGACCTTGACGTCGAAATGTACATTGTATATACCATAGATCGGGAAGATATCCGTCAAAAAGAACTCGTTACAAGTTAAGTTACCGTGTGAAAAATGTAACTGAGTTAATAACGAAGTTCTTCGGCCTGAAATGTAACTCGCATTTGCAGAGTTACTTAAAAAAATAACGAGTTACTTCCAAGTTACTTCGGACACAAAATAGCACTACATATGTGCAGTGCGCGTGAGCAGTTGAGTTAGGCCTTGAGTTACCTGCGAGTGACTGCAACACGCTTAGATCGATTTCGTTGATGTCCAACAGTTCGAACGCTTTGCATCATACTTCATGTGGGCGCACAATGGTTCAGCTTCAGTTGAATGGCAGCGGTTCTTACTTCGTGAATAGAATACTGTCACGGTAATGTCACTCTTCATGGCTTAAAATGCTACGATAGAACCGGAGAGAAAGCAAGCAAATATGTGGACGTGAGTGAAAAACGAATTAAAAGTAACTTGGAACTTAGTTTAAGTTACTTTGGCAAAGTTACTTACAAAAGGAACGAGCTCCTCTGAATGTTACCGCGTAGCAAAAGTACCGAGTTAAGTTAAGTTAACGAAAAAAGGAACATAGCTACAGTAACGAGTTACCTCGAACTCTGGTATATACTACGGCCATCATCACCATCATCAAAATAAAGTTATTCTTATGGTTCCTTAGAAACGCGAGCAAAGACTAAGGTCATGTGCACTCAAACATGAAACTCTTCCCTGGGAAAAGCTCCGAGTGGTTCAGGGAAACACTTGCTCGTCCTGTGGTATCGATTCAGATGACACACTGCTTAAAGTCGGTGCCGTTGAAGTGAAACATTACATCCGTGTCGTGAAAAGTTGCAATGGAATAAACGTTAGACATATATCGAAGGGCGTAGGCAATGCAAACTCATTGTCGAAGACGTCAAAAGCTGAGTTTAATCCTCTCTGTGAGATTTATCGTATATTTCAGATTCAGATTTATTTTCATCCATACAAGTACAGATGAAGGGATGCCTAAAAAAAAACTGTCTAGCAGCTTGACGCATATTTGAACCAAATTACCGTTCGCAATAGAGTAGTGTATCACCTGTCGCGCTGACGCACCCCGTCCCTAGAGTCCCATCTCAAAAATGAAGTTGATGAAGTTGATGTTGTCGCCCTTGTTGTCATGGCCGTATCGCAACCACTGATCTCTATGTATAAAGGCTGGATCGCGTATGGGAGAGGGGCTCGTGGGAGAGAGGTACGCATTCGGGCCGCCATGTTGGTGGGCCCTAAAACGCTGTGTGTGCCCATTGGAAACAATGGGAGGCAACAGAGATTGTGAGTATTTATTGCGCTACAGGCGTTGATCATTGTTTGTCGTCACGCGATTTTGTAAGGTGCCAGTATAGTGATGTATCCTAACAGTGTTTCGCAGGTGCCCTGCTCTTCGATTCTTAATAACGTTATGTTTTGCATTCCGAAACTAGACCGTCACTGCAGTGCGGCGCTGGGAATTGTACTACAGCATGTTTCCCAGGCAATATTTCAATAAGAAACGATTTGAGGTTAACAACAACCATGTATATAATATCCTGTGCTGCGTTCTGGACAAAAATTGTTCTGTCACGAACGGTCCGGGAAAAGATATACTCGCATGACAGAAAGATATCGTTCTGTAGACTCTCAGCCGTTGTTTTAGCCGTGTATGCGTTTAGTATGATTTACATCAAGCATCGCCGCAGAAAGAGTCTTTTAGTGAACGACATGAGTGCCATGCCTCGCACATATGGACACACCGAAGCAGCTCAAATAATTACTTCACGCAATTCGAATTGCGTGAAGTAATTATTCGAGCTGCTTCGTTCGCGCTCGTTAGAACAGTTAATCAGGTAGTGATGTAAGCTTGATCAATTAAGTTACTTAGGAAGTGGTGACACCTGCTTGAGACACATGACTTATCTCTTTTTGAAGTACAGCCCTTCTATGTTTGTTTGTTGCTTCCTTCATTTGTTCTGCGTATTTGCAGGCGCGGTTGTGCCAAACTGAATGTCCATCCAGCACTGGCTTTGTCATGCTTGTTATGTGGAGCACGTTACAAAAAATGCAGCTCCACGTCTGAAACACCAATCAGTATCATCGTCATCTAAAAGGGGCACCGTTGTGAGACCAGACACGCTTTCTGGAGATCTTCTATGGCACTTTCCGCAGTTTGCACAATTTTCTTCAGCATCGAAGTCTCTCATAGGAACCACTTTCATTAATGACTCCCATCTTACCCTTTTATGTGCAGTGGCCCTCTTGCACTACACACGTATGGTCTGCAAATTGCAACAGAACGATTTGGAGCTTGAAACAGTTGTGCTTTTGTCATTTTGGACCTCGTGTATCCTGTCTGTGAAGCGTAAACAAAAAAAGTCTAACACGATATGCTTTTGTAAAGAAGATCACTGATGATGAGTAAAGAGAGTATACATTTTTCAAGTTCAACATTTATTTCTTGCGCTTATGCATTTCAGGATACAATGAACGTGCAGGGAGGTCGCAAAAGACTACATTTATTGTTTTGTGACCTTCCTACAATGACAATATATATTTTAGGGATGACAATGGACAGGTACACTCTCTAAATTTGTAGCACTCAATTTTAGGTTGGAATGAGCAATGAATAGCAACTTCCCTCCTGATATTTTCTAATATATGCTAAATTTTAAATTTAATGTGATCGAATATGTGATAATATAATAATAATATATAAGAATATAATATGTGATAAACGAATGTGATCAACAGTAGATGTAAACAACATGAGTAGTCAGAGAAGTGCATTCTTAATAAATAATTTTCTTATAGCGTATATGTGCATGCCTATTAACTGAAACAATTATCACAGTTCCCTGACAAGTTTTAATTTCTGAGAGTGTACTGTAGAGGCTGCTTAGATCTACAACAGTTCATACAAGGTATTATATACTGTGAATGCCTTTAAAAATCCCATGTGACACATATGCCTTTACTTTCTGGAGGTGCTGTGGTAGTCAAAGTTTGTGGGCATTACGCAGGTTCTGCACCCATTTCTTGTGTATGTCGAGGCAGCTGTGAAGTAACCTGCATTGATGATGATTATTCCAATTTTTATGGTGCATCGACAACAAAGGAAATAATAATAATAATACATCAGAACATTGGTTTGGGTGCAACCAGTTAAAAATGAATATGTTGTTTAATAAATGTATTGGACAAATGTTAAAACATCAGTTTAAAACATGGTTTACAATCCCTGTATCTTCTAAAAATTAAAAAGATTAAAAACTATTCTAAAAAGAATATGGGGAACTCTTCTAAAAAGAATTATAATATCTAATTATTATATTGCTGGGTGAAGGAGCCTAAAGTGTTAGGTGTGTTTCTGATGTGAACATGTAAGAAAATATGCAAAACTGAGAGAGGCTAACCACAGTGCGTGCACTGAGGTTGTTCCTTCCTGTAAAGTAGAAGCCAGTGGATGAGGAACGTGATAGTTACCTGTACACCCGGTCGTATCACACAGCACAGATTATTCACTGGGTAGCTCTCATGACGAAACCTGTATTGAGAGACCACTTTTGCCTTAAAAACTGCTACAAATAGCACGTCACGCTACAAATTATTACTATCGTAACAAGCTGACGATACAGCTCAGACACAAAGGCGTTATTCAAGTCGCGCCACACCACCGTCACGTAGCATTCTGTGTCGCAAATCAAACCAAGGCACAAAACAATACCAATGCATGAAAAAGGGTGACAATCTTGGTCTAATTATGACGTAATACTGAACTTGTGCGCGAAGGTAATTCAAAGAAATGAATGTGGCACTTGCTTCCGCAGAGAACACCGTGTACCATGCTAGCAAAGTGCTCGCACATATATTGATGACCACACTACCTGTGTAGAGTAACGTGTTCTTTCAAGCATATTATGCACTCAAACTGTATTTGCCGCCGGGTAAAATGCAAGTGTGCTCGATTGAACGTCGGAAGAGCGATCAAGCAACCTGCATCCAGTGCTCGTTTTGGGCAAAAAAACACTTCATAGTGGTCAACTAAATGTACAGAATGGACGCCTATTTATTCCTTGATGAAGAGTGACTCAAATGTATAAATTTAGGCCCTGTAACCTTGCCAGTACGGTTGGTACGACCGTAATTGCAAGAAGTTGCCATGATCGCTGTGGCGACTGTTGTGGGTACAGTAAGATGGCGGCCGGTTTCTTCACGCTCGCGCTCCCTATCCGCGATCCAGCCTTTTACAATCGAGATCAGTGATCGCAATGATGGGCATGCATTACTTGCTAACGTTTTATTGTGATTCATTTTGCATGATAATTACGATACTAGGCACATGTAACGAGCGTTAGAATGTTATCGCGTTTTATTTGTGTATTATGTGTAATTTTGTAGTGCTTCCCTTCCCTCAGAGCAACCCGCGATTTGCGCTCCTGCACGCTATGATTGCAAAATGTATTTGAATGAAAAATTTAGTTCAAGTCGATATGCTTTTCAATCCCGACACAATTCACAGAAATAAAATTTGTGAACTTGATAACGATGCTTGTGTATGTTCACGCCGCTTCAACGTATAGAAGACGAAGATGAAGCAGTGCGAGCTCATTCCAATGCAAACTTAACATTCAGGGTAAGTTGTCCTGGCCAGTCTATCTCGTACAAGTTTGTATTTTGTAGCCAAGATTGTAGGGCGTTGCTTGCTAGTCTTCGATCCTTGTTGTGAAGGTGCTCATTATTTGATTCCCCGCATCACCACCAGCAATGGGGTAGAGTATCGCCCCAGGCGATGAGCCCCTGAAACCTAATATGCGTAATAGCAAGTTAGGCAATCTGCATGTTTTCGATATACTCACAAACACTAGTCGATGTCAAGTTGTAGTAGGAAGTCTACAAAACCTACTCTATTTATCTGCATATAGCTTCTTCACTCGGTTTATGAGCTTAATTTCTGTCCGTTGCTGTGGTGGCCATAAGCCGTTTTGTGACCAGCCTGCTTCACACTGTTCAAAGGGACATGGCTGGGACGTGTCACGAACTGTGTAAAACCAGATTCTATATTCATATCACTTTAAGTTTCACCAGCTTCAGTGGATCAGTTAGTAATATGTATCGGGTTCGAAACTCGCCGAGTACGAGAGACAAGTTGCTGACACTGCAAACGCTCCCCAAACACGCAGTCTACCGCGAGGTACCCGAAATACCGTGTGCTGCGTGTTCTGGTGTGAGAGAGCCTTAAATATGCCTAAGTTGTGAAAACAACCTAATGACCGGTGCAGGGGGAGTCAGTGATTAGGGTAGAGGTTGTCTGGAGACTTAATGCAGCATGGAAGGCTCTTGGAAGCTATATATTTCTGCTGCGTCATATGAACATACTACCTTCAGGCACCGTCACGCAGAATATTTCTTTTGGGAAGTGGGAATTTACTTTGAAAATTATTTTACAAAATAGCGCGGTAACGGCGGCGACCTCACCCAGCGGCTTCTCGGCTCTGGTGACGTCAAGTAGCGGAGCTACCATTGGCACAATGTGCTAGTGAAAGCTGAAAACTAAAGAAAAACTGAAAACTGAAAGCAACTGAAAAATAAAGAAGTCCTAAGACAAGCGCGCCTCAGTTTTCGCGACGCATATGACGTTGCAGACTGCAGTTAAGGAAAGCAAGTTTTCTGATCCGCGAGATTGAAAGTTAGCTTCCGCTCCAGTACTACGCGCTGCACTCGTAGTTTTCGTGCCAATGTGTCCCAGGGTTCGTAATCATAATTTCCAGCTCTCCAGACATGTTTGTCTTTTAGTTCTCTCACGCTCCTTTAAAAGATCCTATTACTGTCGGAGGCGAAATGTTCTAGAATTTTGGCGCAGACTCTAATTCCTGCTAAAACGCGGCAACATTACGTACGTGTTGCACATTTCAGGTGATGGGTGCCGTAGCACAACTTCTCGTGCTACTCTGGAAGAACATCTACATTCAGACGCTGCGGAGACACCCTTTCTTTACCCTACTTCAACTGACAGCCATAATCGGCATGTTCTACATCTACATGTCACAGCTTTCTACGAATCCCCCGATGCCCCTGACGTACATCCCAGCTACGGTCTACGGCGATTTTTCTGAAATACCTGTTGGGATGCTTGTGTACGGCCCTAATGACTCATCCCCGTACATGACATTTATCCTTCAGAATGGTTTTCCCGAGGTCTTAAACAGCACTGGTAAGTAATTCTCTTACCGTCATGTCACTGCGTTTCTTTTGTTCAGTATAACTGAAGCGTCTTTTCATGCCAATGCATGAGATAACTGATGTTCTGAAGCTGGAATACCATAGCCTAAGAAATGAACGATGAAAGGTGAAAGTCACTGAAAAGGGTTCGAGTCCTACAGCTGGCTAACATTTTCAGCGACTTTCATCTTTCATGCCAATGAATGTTTTTCTCTCGATCGCTATTGAAAAATCCTGCAGGAATTCTCACAAGAAACATCTCACAGAATCCTAAGAAAAATTCTGTGGGATCATTGAATTCATAGAATTTCTCACCGGATCTCTATGAGGTCTCATCAAGTTTCTCTTAAGGGTTTCTCATAGACATTCTTATAGCTTGTTTCTCACAAGAATCAGTCCAAATGTTCTTATAAGATTTGCAGGAGACAGTAAAGAAATGATGTTCTACACCAAGTGACAATCTGTGTAATCTGTTCACTCTTTGTTTAAATCGTAAAAAATATCGCATGTGCAGAACAAAAGGACTCAGCCTTGTAGCCTTCGGTAGATCTGAGGGTCTCTCATTAAGATATCGTTTATATGCATCATATATGCATTATGTGCATGGGAGAAAAAAAAATGAAAGTAAGAATGTCCCAATGTCAATTGTGACAGTACGATGTTACATATGATCTTGTTTGGAAAAGCAGGCAAAGCATGTGTGTGCGGAAATTGGATGAAGGAGTACACATTTGAGAATACAGGCATATCGTGCAATAAAAATCATAATCTAGGTCAGAAAACCCCAATTGTGATACACACGCTCAGTTCAGTCTGAGTATTAATTTATACTTGCGGGTAATGGTGACTACTGTGCGCGATACTGTGTAGTTATGATAAGGCATATCGCTGTGAAGAGATCATTATTGCGAGTCATACAGAATTCCAATATAAGAATAATGAGTTCCTTCATTAGGGTCTTATCCGTTCAGCAGTCGCAAGGGATGAACTATTCAACTGCAGAGGACAGGGTACGAATCTCTTTTGACATGTTCGCGATCACTGCTTGCTGCAAATGTTTGAGTTGAACCTGGACAAGGATGTTCGGCTTCCGACATTACTAATTTCAGTTTTGTGACTTAGTGGAATTCTATTGCTTTAGTGAAAATTTTTAGCAAAACATGGGAGCAAACTGGTGCATTACTTCTTCCTGTACCTGTTTACTACTCTTTCTGCACAGCTATTCTTCAGAGAACTTTTATGGTACTGTGGTACCACGAAACTGAAATTGGGCAGCTGTGTTTGAAGCAGTGCATTCTCCATATTAGCATTATGCTTGGCAGTGGTGCTCTCACAGGAGTATAGTGGGTGTGTCGTGGTGATTAACTGTAGTGTGCTGAAATCACACTGTGGTATTGCAAGGCTCTCACTAACTTCCAGGTAATTAATTTGCTGTAATGTAATTACATGTGATGTAATTCATTGGAATAACTAAACACTCTTGAAAGTGTGCAACCATAATTGGCACACTTTTTTTTCAGCTTGTACCCTAATTACCCTGCAGATTATTTTTGTGTTCTGGGGGATGGTCAGTGGTGGCGCATTATAGCAAGATTTTACAGCTCTGGTAATGGCATTGTTTATGTTGACTTGATATTTTTATTTGATATGAATTTTTAGGTTGACCTCGGGAACAACCACTTCATTCCTGCAATGAAGCTTGCCTTCATTCAGCGACAGGTAACAGACATGAAGGTCATTAAAGACCTGGCTCAGCACTTCTGGACCGTAGGTGAAATTTCGTGTCGAAGTATTACGGGACAGCCTTCCTGGAGGCCAGGCGTTGCTGGTGTGGCGGCCAGTGTGTGATGACGAAGACGTGCCTCTGCTGCCACGCGCTACGGCGCTGGCACGGCAGTTCTACCGGCACCGTCCTAGTGTGAGGCCACGTCCATCTGCCCGCTGGGACATTCCATCATCGCCAGTCAGCACTCATGTAGAGGAACACCACCTGCTCTACATCTGGTGACCCGAACAACGAACACCATGTTCGGCATAATTCGGCCCAGTACCACCCCAAATTTCTGCAAGCCCACCTCCGAAGCCATCTCCGAAGGTACGGTGCATCGTGCAACCGAGGAACCGCTAGGCGACGACGCCAATCCACCGCGGCTCCACTCATCGCAACGCCCGGCAACGCAACACCGTGGTTGTACCCATCTACCCTGCTCACGTCGCAATGGTCGCACATTCCACGTCGTCGCCACATGCTTCCCGAGCATCCCTTCCCGAGCATTTCCTTCCCGAGCATCACGCTGCTGTACCGGTCGCGGTACGCTGCTGTCGACCGCCCCACCCGCATCTGCAACGCTTGCGGTCCAAGAACCCTGCCCGCCTCGCCTTCCCACCAGGGGTCGGATTCAAAAACGCGATCGTAAGTTACGCTAAGATGCGCTAAGATGTCGTAGCCTGCGACGCGCGAACGACGGCGTCCTAAGCGCGATTCACACAGCTATCGTAGTGGAGAGGGTACCAGCTTTGACGAGGAAGAGGAAGTTGCTCACTTCCTGTCACGTGCACCTCGGAGAGAAACAGCCAAAGGGTGCGAGACTATAATTTAACTATGGTGACGATGACGAAAACTTGTATTCGCGCCTATAAGAGTCGTCCCATTAGAAGAAGGCGAAGTTGTTCGTCCCCAAATATTTTGTTACTGCACGTGCTCTCGGTCTTTTGGTAGCCATAATGGATACCATGCAATCACAGGCGAAACGAGTTTGATGACACTTCAAATATATTCCCAGTATGTTTGTCTCGGGGAGGGGGTGGGTGAGGGTGCTTTGTAAGCGGTGTGTTGCACCCAGTTTTGCAGCTTTTATGGCTTCTTTTGCCTTTCTTGCAGACAATTTGGAGGGGTGTTGGGGGTATCTTAGCAGGGTGTAGGGGATGCTTGAAACATCCCTGCGACCCGATTTTACGGAGCACAAAGTTGAAGCATTTGTTGAAGGTTACCAAGCAAAAAAGTGCCTCAATGTCCCTTCGGGGATGGTTTCGATGGTACTGTGGCAAAGTGCAATGCGTTGGCGCGTATTACGGAGTCTTTGTTTGCCGTCTCTAAATCCACCGCTGCCAAATAACGCCGTCATCTTTCTTCGTAAGACTGCTCGGGAGCTGTCGCAGGATTCCGCCGTAAGCTGCGAAGATTTTGCGACGCGCGCCGTTCGCGAATCTACACTTCATCGTAACTTTCCCGTACGACGGAGTTACGACAGATTCCGTCGCACGAGCTCTTTGTGAATCTGACCCCAGGTTTCCGTACAAGACACTGGCAGCTCGTCCCGATGCGGTCAAGAGGCTCCGGGACCAACGTTCCACCGGGGACACGCACGGAGGCCACAGTGAGTTTTGCTCCCGGTCTCCCCGTGCTTCACGATGGTCCTCCCCGCAGTCTCCTTGGCGACAACACAACGAGCTCACCGCTCACGAACCGGTCGCGGTTCTGTCGTCCCATCCTGCATTACGTACGTTCTGCCTACCTGCCTACTCTGTACTCCGGCCCGCCCCTGGAACCCTCCCGGCCAGCTCTTGTCCGCACCGTTCATCCTACCCCTACTGCCAACTCAGCACAAGACGCAAGACCCGCCGTCCCTGTTCCACGTGTCGCCCGTCTTCCTTCTCTTCATATATCGACGCGGAGCTGAACCGTTAGCTCTACACCGCTCCGCGTCTGAGGGGGGGGGGGTGATGTGGCGGCCCGTGTGTGATGACGAAGACGTGCCTCTGCTACCACGCGCTACGGCGCTGGCACGGCAGTTCTACCGGCACCGTCCTAGTGTGAAGCCACGTCCATCTGCCCGCTGGGACATTCCATCATCGCCGGTCAGCACTCATGTAGAGGAACACCACCTCATCTACACTGGCACCTCCAAGCAGCAAGCGACGCCAACGAAGGTGGAGGCCATAACGAGTGAGTAATTGCATGCAGCACTCCCTCACTTTGTAAATGTGGGCCCTCTCACCCCACATAATCTAACAATGTTGCTCGACATTCACGAAATTCATAAAAGTAAAAAAAAAAAAAAAAGAATCAGTGAGATCCGGAAGGGTTTATGTTGTATGACATTCTTACAGGAACTCAAAGTGAGCCATTGTTAGGAGAACCTAAAATAGACGAGAGATGTGGAAACCATGTGCACCTTGGTAGAATCTCTCAGATGTTCTACGTTGGTCTAAGAAAGCTCAAACATGACAGATAAATCGCAGAAAAGAGCTGCATTCCCGTGGTTCAGCCAGGGTGTTTTCAGATTAAAGGTTGCACTTGTGAAAACTCGAACAGGTGGTTCTGAAGCTGCCAAATTATTTTGCTGGGTCACCTGAGATGATCCAAGCACAGTTTACTCCCCCACGGATCGCGTTCCTAAACTTGTTACAAATAACTGGTACTGAACGATAACATTTGCCGAAGTTTTCCTGAAATTGCTTTGAACTCAGGAGCCATCAAACTTTCCGGTTATCACGAAAAACTTACTTTGGAATAATTCCTAGGTTACGGCTTCCACTTGCAGATGTAGTGAAGGGAAAACTATTTTACAGGTGGCATTGTAGAACAGCAGACGGGTGTGATGCAAGTGACATGAATTAAAATGAATACTACAGGCTGTGTCACCTTTCCCTTTTGCAGAGCCATATGGGATTCACATCAACAGCCACCCAACGGAAGTCCCAAATGAGATCCGCCTCAAAGCAGTGAGGAAAGTCCTCTCAGATTTTTTTTTGTTGACACTGCCCCTCAGGGCAAGAGGCGAAAGCCGTTGATAGAATAAAGAAATTGTAGATGTTACATTGATTCATGTGCTGCTCTTGATATTGGCATCCCAGCATAAGCAGTGACACCAGTGCCAACACTATACATCCCAGTGACACCAGTGCAAAGCACTGTACATCCCAGTGATACCAGTGCCTACACTGTACATCCCAGTAAGATCAGTGCCACCACTGTACATCCCAGTAAGACCAGTGACATCACTGGACATGCCAGTAAAACCAGTCTCATAAGCTAGTCTAATTAGCTAATTGAACAAAAAATTTGCCAATGAAAAATAGCGCATCTTGTACTGCTTCGGCTATAACATATACTTGAGCTTTTGATAGGTTGTGCTTCTACGCTATGTTCTTTGGTGCGTAGAAATACTGGTATGTGACGAGATGTAGCTCTGATGTTCTTCATTATATATAGAGCGTGAGCTACGAGAAAGAACTTACGATCACTATCCCCTGCCCAAGCATGGGCGCAAGAAACAAACATCTACCACACACGGGAGGTCGAAATCTGCTCCGCAGTGCAAGCCCATGTCCTACACTTCGGCACTAAAAATATACCATTGTCCTCACACTATGTGATGATGACAGACACCACATTCTTCAGTGCGTCGGAACAGACTGAGCCCCCTGCCGATATTATGAAGGAACAAGATTAAGCAACTACAGTGTAGACAGTAACCTGGCGCTCCATAACATCATGCACGCTGAACGCAAAACGCAGGGGAAAAAACGCCGGCTTAAAAGCATGGTGGCGTGACCACATCCAGACTCAATCGGTTTGTCTGGTCACATTAGATTTGAGAAAATTTGGTGCGGCACCGTTTGTTAACGTTGTACGTCCTGTCGTCTTGATGTAAAGAGAAGAGAAACAAAAAGTGTGTTATTGTTATTCCGTGTTAACGTCGCGAAGCAACAAAAAAAAAGAAAGAAAGAAAAAAATTGGCGTATAACAACCACCTAATGCTCGCGTCTTTGTATTCCTTTCGATTTACAATATATTGTACCGCATATATGAAGCACGGCTCCGAGCTGCACCTCGTAACCTCACCCGCCATTTTATAAAAACAGATAACTGACTAACTCATGATAACTGACATGGGTCACTAGTTGAACAATGTTTACAGCGCAGTGTTTTCACATAGGAGCATATTGAGGACAACGTGGCTCGTCCCATATACACATGGTTTAACATCGCGATGGCAAGTCTACAATCGATATAATCCAAAATTTGCAAATAAGGTTGTATTGGTCACTTCACGGTCATTCGTCACTTCACGGACATCCACGATCACTCTCAACTGGCGTTATAAAATATTCACGACCACATGCGGTTTGGGAACGGCCCTCGAGCAGAAAAATAGGCAAACTTCAGGTCGCACACTAGCATTTAACAACATTTCCTATGTGGATCTGCATCAACAAGCTTGATGCTGTACGTTTTGACCGATTCTGCGCATGGTCATCGACTCGAGCGTTCGCTGGTCTTGCCACAATAAACCAGCCATAGTGCAGCCATAGTGTAGCCATAGTGCAGCGACGGACGTCAGTCATTCCGTACACTTTTGAACATCGATGTGGCTGTGGCAACCGTTCGTTTTATGCACTTCACAGAGTCCTAGTGCATGACGCCGTTTGGAGCTCTCCGATCCTCCGTAAAGCCGAGAAGTTTGCAGCCATCGAAAAGTGTCAAGAGCAAGCTGGCTGGCATCTACGTCAATTGAGAGGACTGACCTCGACGTCGAAATGTACATTGTATATACCATAGATCGGGAAGATATCCGTCAAAAATAACTCGTTACAAGTTTAGTTACCGTGTGAAAAATGTAACTGAGTTAATAACGAAGTTCTTCGGCCTGAAGTGTAACTCGCATTTACAGAGTTACTTAAAAAAATAACGAGTTACTTCCAAGTTACTTCGGACACAAAATAGCACTACATATGTGCAGTGCGCGTGAGCAGTTGAGTTAGGCCTTGAGTTACCTGCGAGTGACTGCAACACGCTTAGATCGATTTCGTTGATGTCCAACAGTTCGAACGCTTTGCATCATACTTCATGTGGGCGCACAATGGTTCAGCTTCAGTTGAATGGCAGCGGTTCTTACTTCGTGAATAGAATACTGCCACGGTAATGTCACTCTTCATGGCTTAAAATGCCACGACAGAACCGGAGAGAAAGCAAGCAAATATGTGGACGTGAGTGAAAAACGAATTAAAAGTAACTTGGAACTTAGTTTAAGTTACTTTGGCAAAGTTACTTACAAAAGGAACGAGCTCCTCTGAGCGAGTTAAGTTATAAGTTAACGAAAAAAGGAACATAGTTACAGTAACGAGTTACCTCGAACTCTGGTATATACTACGGCCATCATCACCATCATCAAAATAAAGTTATTCTTATGGTTCCTTAGAAACGCGAGCAAAGACTAAGGTCATGTGCACTCAAACATGAAACTCTTCCCTGGGAAAAGCACCGAGTGGTTCAGGGAAACACTTGCTCGTCCTGTGGTATCGATTCAGATGACACACTGCTTAAAGTCGGTGCCGTTGAAGTGAAACATTACATCCGTGTCGTGAAAAGTTGCAATGGAATAAACGTTAGACATATATCGAAGGGCGTAGGCAATGCAAACTCATTGTCGAAGACGTCAAAAGCTGAGTTTAATCCTCTCTGTGAGATTTATCGTATATTTCAGATTCAGATTTATTTTCATCCATACAAGTACAGATGAAGGGATGCCTAAAAAGAACTGTCTAGCAGCTTGACGCATATTTGAACCAAATTACCGTTCGCAATAGAGTAGTGTATCACCTGTCGCGCTGACGCACCCCGTCCCTAGAGTCCCATCTCAAAAATGAAGTTGATGAAGTTGATGTTGTCGCCCTTGTTGTCATGGCCGTATCGCAACCACTGATCTCTATGTATAAAGGCTGGATCGCGTATGGGAGAGGGGCTCGTGGGAGAGAGGTACGCATTCGGGCCGCCATGTTGGTGGGCCCTAAAACGCTGTGTGTGCCCATTGGAAACAATGGGAGGCAACAGGGATTGTGAGTATTTATTGCGCTACAGGCGTTGATCATTGTTTGTCGTCACGCGATTTTGTAAGGTGCCAGTATAGTGATGTATCCTAACAGTGTTTCGCAGGTGCCCTGCTCTTCGATTCTTAATAACGTTATGTTTTGCATTCCGAAACTAGACCGTCACTGCAGTGCGGCGCTGGGAATTGTACTACAGCATGTTTCCCAGGCAATATTTCAATAAGAAACGATTTGAGGTTAACAACAACCATGTATATAATATCCTGTGCTGCGTTCTGGACAAAAATTGTTCTGTCACGAACGGTCCGGGAAAAGATATACTCGCATGACAGAAAGATATCGTTCTGTAGACTCTCAGCCGTTGTTTTAGCCGTGTATGCGTTTAGTATGATTTACATCAAGCATCGCCGCAGAAAGAGTCTTTTAGTGAACGACATGAGTGCCATGCCTCGCACATATGGACACACCGAAGCAGCTCAAATAATTACTTCACGCAATTCGAATTGCGTGAAGTAATTATTCGAGCTGCTTCGTTCGCGCTCGTTAGAACAGTTAATCAGGTAGTGATGTAAGCTTGATCAATTAAGTTACTTAGGAAGTGGTGACACCTGCTTGAGACACATGACTTATCTCTTTTTGAAGTACAGCCCTTCTATGTTTGTTTGTTGCTTCCTTCATTTGTTCTGCGTATTTGCAGGCGCGGTTGTGCCAAACTCCATCCAGCACTGGCTTTGTCATGCTTGTTATGTGGAGCACGTTACAAAAAATGCAGCTCCACGTCTGAAACACCAATCAGTATCATCGTCATCTAAAAGGGGCACCATTGTGAGACCAGACACGCTTTCTGGAGATCTTCTATGGCACTTTCTGCAGTTTGCACAATTTTCTTCAGCATCGAAGTCTCTCATAAGAACCACTTTCATTAATGACTCCCATCTTACCCTTTTTTGTGCAGTGGCCCTCTTGCACTACACATGTATGGTCTGCAAATTGCAACAGAACGATTTGGAGCTTGAAACAGTTGTGCTTTTGTCATTTTGGACCTCGTGTATCCTGTCTGTGAAGCGTAAACAAAAAAAGTCTAACACGATATGCTTTTGTAAAGAAGATCACTGATGATGAGTAAAGAGAGTATACATTTTTCAAGTTCAACATTTATTTCTTGCGCTTATGCATTTCAGGATACAATGAACGTGCAGGGAGGTCGCAAAAGACTACATTTATTGTTTTGTGACCTTCCTACAATGACAATATATATTTTAGGGATGACAATGGACAGGTACACTCTCTAAATTTATAGCACTCAATTTTAGGTTGGAATGAGCAATGAATAGCAACTTCCCTCCTGATATTTTCTCATATATGCTAAATTTTAAATTTAATGTGATCGAATATGTGATAATATAATAATAATATATAAGAATATAATATGTGATAAACGAATGTGATCAACAGTAGATGTAAACAACATGAGTAGCCAGAGAAGTGCATTCTTAATAAATAATTTTCTTATAGCGTATATGTGCATGCCTATTAACTGAAACAATTATCACAGTTCCCTGACAAGTTTTAATTTCTGAGAGTGTACTGTAGAGGCTGCTTAGATCTATAACAGTTCATACAAGGTATTATATACTGTGAATGCCTTTAAAAATCCCATGTGACACATATGCCTTTACTTTCTGGAGGTGCTGTGGTAGTCAAAGTTTGTGGGCATTACGCAGGTTCTGCACCCATTTCTTGTGTATGTCGAGGCAGCTGTGAAGTAACCTGCATTGATGATGATTATTCCAATTTTTATGGTGCATCGACAACAAAGGAAATAATAATAATAATACATCAGAACATTGGTTTGGGTGCAACCAGTTAAAAATGAATATGTTGTTTAATAAATGTATTGGACAAATGTTAAAACATCAGTTTAAAACATGGTTTACAATCCCTGTATCTTCTAAAAATTAAAAAGATTAAAAACTATTCTAAAAAGAATATGGGGAACTCTTCTAAAAAGAATTATAATATCTAATTATTATATTGCTGGGTGAAGGAGCCTAAAGTGTTAGGTGTGTTTCTGATGTGAACATGTAAGAAAATATGCAAAACTGAGAGAGGCTAACCACAGTGCGTGCACTGAGGTTGTTCCTTCCTGTAAAGTAGAAGCCAGTGGATGAGGAACGTGATAGTTACCTGTACACCCGGTCGTATCACACAGCACAGATTATTCACTGGGTAGCTCTCATGACGAAACCTGTATTGAGAGACCACTTTTGCCTTAAAAACTGCTACAAATAGCACGTCACGCTACAAATTATTACTATCGTAACAAGCTGACGATACAGCTCAGACACAAAGGCGTTATTCAAGTCGCGCCACACCACCGTCACGTAGCATTCTGTGTCGCAAATCAAACCAAGGCACAGAACAATACCAATGCATGAAAAAGGGTGACAATCTTGGTCTAATTATGACGTAATACTGAACTTGTGCGCGAAGGTAATTCAAAGAAATGAATGTGGCACTTGCTTCCGCAGAGAACACCGTGTACCATGCTAGCAAAGTGCTCGCACATATATTGATGACAACACTACCTGTGTAGAGTAACGTGTTCTTTCAAGCATATTATGCACTCAAACTGTATTTGCCGCCGGGTAAAATGCAAGTGTGCTCGATTGAACGTCGGAAGAGCGATCAAGCAACCTGCATCCAGTGCTCGTTTTGGGCAAAAAAACACTTCATAGTGGTCAACTAAATGTACAGAATGGACGCCTATTTATTCCTTGATGAAGAGTGACTCAAATGTATAAATTTAGGCCCTGTAACCTTGCCAGTACGGTTGGTACGACCGTAATTGCAAGAAGTTGCCATGATCGCTGTGGCGACTGTTGTGGGTACAGTAAGATGGCGGCCGGTTTCTTCACGCTCGCGCTCCCTATCCGCGATCCAGCCTTTTACAATCGAGATCAGTGATCGCAATGATGGGCATGCATTACTTGCTAACGTTTTATTGTGATTCATTTTGCATGATAATTATGATACTAGGCACATGTAACGAGCGTTAGAATGTTATCGCGTTTTCTTTGTGTATTATGTGTAATTTTGTAGTGCTTCCCTTCCCTCAGAGCAACCCGCGATTTGCGCTCCTGCACGCTATGATTGCAGAATGTATTTGAATGAAAAATTTAGTTCAAGTCGATATGCTTTTCAATCCCGACACAATTCACAGAAAGAAAATTTGTGAACTTGATAACGATGCTTGTGTATGTTCACGCCGATTCAACGTATAGAAGACGAAGATGAAGCAGTGCGAGCTCATTCCAATGCAAACTTAACATTCAGGGTAAGTTGTCCTGGCCAGTCTGTCTCGTACAAGTTAGTAGTTTGTAGCCAAGATTGTAGGGCGTTGCTTGCTAGTCTTCGATCCTTGTTGTGAAGGTGCTCATTATTTCATTCCCCGCATCACCACCAGCAATGGGGTAGAGTATCGCCCCAGGCGATGAGCCCCTGAAACCTAATATGCGTAATAGCAAGTTAGGCAATCTGCATGTTTTCGATATACTCACAAACATTAGTCGATGTCAAGTTGTAGTAGGAAGTCTACAAAACCTACTCTATTTATCTGTATATACCTTCTTCACTCGGTTTATGAGCTTCATTTCTGTCCGTTGCTGTGGTGGCCATAAGCCGTTTTGTGACCAGCCTGCTTCACACTGTTCAAAGGGACATGGCTGGGACGTGTCACGAACTGTGTAAAACCAGATTCTATATTCATATCACTTTAAGTTTCACCAGCTTCAGCGGATCAGTTAGTAATATGTATCGGGTTCGAAACTCGCCGAGTACGAGAGACAAGTTGCTGACACTGCAAACGCTCCCCAAACACGCAGTCTACCGCGAGGTACCCGAAATACCGTGTGCTGCGTGTTCTGGTGTGAGAGAGCCTTAAATATGCCTAAGTTGTGAAAACAACCTAATGACCGGTGCAGGGGGAGTCAGTGATTAGGGTAGAGGTTGTCTGGAGACTTAATGCAGCATGGAAGGCTCTTGGAAGCTATATATTTCTGCTGCGTCATATGAACATACTACCTTCAGGCACCGTCACGCAGAATATTTCTTTTGGGAAGTGGGAATTTACTTTGAAAATTATTTTACAAAATAGCGCGGTAACGGCGGCGACCTCATCCAGCGGCTTCTCGGCTCT
Organism: Ornithodoros turicata; assembly: GCF_037126465.1. Lineage (NCBI taxonomy): Eukaryota > Metazoa > Arthropoda > Arachnida > Ixodida > Argasidae > Ornithodoros > Ornithodoros turicata. The sequence goes on from NC_088201.1 coordinate 140,386,282, forward strand.
GGTGACGTCAAGTAGCGGAGCTACCATTGGCACAATGTGCTAGTGAAAGCTGGAAACTAAAGAAAAACTGAAAACTGAAAGCAACTGAAAAATAAAGAAGTCCTAAGACAAGCGCGCCTCAGTTTTCGCGACGCATATGACGTTGCAGACTGCAGTTAAGGAAAGCAAGTTTTGTGATCCGCGAGATTGAAAGTTAGCTTCCGCTCCAGTACTACGCGCTGCACTCGTAGTTTTCGTGCCAATGTGTCCCAGGGTTCGTAATCATAATTTCCAGCTCTCCAGACATGTTTGTCTTTTAGTTCTCTCACGCTCCTTTAAAAGATCCTATTACTGTCGGAGGCGAAATGTTCTAGAATTTTGGCGCAGACTCTAATTCCTGCTAAAACGCGGCAACATTACGTACGTGTTGCACATTTCAGGTGATGGGTGCCGTAGCACAACTTCTCGTGCTACTCTGGAAGAACATCTACATTCAGACGCTGCGGAGACACCCTTTCTTTACCCTACTTCAACTGGCAGCCATAATCGGCATGTTCTACATCTACATGTCACAGCTTTCTATGAATCCCCCGATGCCCCTGACGTACACCCCAGCTATGGTCTACGGCGATTTTTCTGAAATACCTGTTGGGATGCTTGTGTACGGCCCTAATGACTCATCCCCGTACATGACATTTATCCTTCAGAATGGTTTTCCCGAAGTCTTAAACAGCACTGGTAAGTCATTCTCTTACTGTCATGTGCACTGCGTTTCTTTTATTCAGTATAACTGAAGCGTCTTTTCATGCCAATGCATGAGATAACTGATGTTCTGAAGCTTGAATACCATAGCCTAAGAAATGAACGATGAAAGGTGAAAGTCACTGAAAAGGGTTCGAGTCCTACAGCTGGCTAACCTTTTCAGTGACTCATCTTTCATGCCAATGAATGTTTTTCTCTCGATCCCTATTGAAAAATCCTACATGAATTCTCACAAGAAACATCTCACAGAATCCTAAGAAAAATTCTATGGGATTATTGAATTCATAGAATTTCTCACCGGATCTCTATGAGATTTCATCAAGTTTCTCTTAAGCGTTTCTCATAGACATTCTTATAGCTTGTTTCTCACAAGACTCAGTCCAAATGTTCTTATAAGATTTGCAGGAGACAGTAAAGAAATGATGTTCTACACCAAGTGACAATCTGTGTAATCTGTTCACTCTTTATTTAAATCGTAAAAAAATCGCATGTGCAGAACAAAAGGACTCAGCCTTGTAGCCTTCGGTAGATCTGAGGGTCTCTCATTAAGATATCGTTTATATGCATCTGGGAGAAAAAAAAATGAAAGTAAGAATGTCACAATGTCAATTGTGACATTACGATGCTACATATGATCTTGTTTGGAAAAGCAGGCAAAGCATGTGTGTGCGGAAATTGGATGAAGGAGCACACATTTTAGAATACAGGCATATCGTGCAATAAAAATCATAATCTAGGTCAGAAAACCCCAATTGTGATACACACGCTCAGTTCAGTCTGAGTATTAATTTATACTTGCGGGTAATGGTGACTATTGTGCGGGATCAGCTGTTGTAGTTATGATAAGGCATATCGCTGTGAAGAGATCTTTATTGCGAGTCATACAGAATTCCAATATAAGAATAATGAACGCTGCTTTAATTTTAATGCTCTTTTTAAGGACCTAACACATTCTGCTTTATGCACCTTCCGTAGTCTGCACCTTCTGTTCCAAACGCCCTATTGAAAAACTGTACAGAAAATCTCACAAAATATCTCTTGCGTTATTCTAAAAGATTTATGTGTGATAATTGGACATTCTCACAGAATTTCTTACACAGTTTCTCACAAAGCAATCTCTAAGAATCCCCCCCCCCAACAGTTTCTTGCAGAATTCTTACAGGATTTGCTTTAGACTTCTTACCAGGAGAAACGAGGAGAATAAGAGCCACAGAATCCAGCACGTGTGCTTTCCATTGTTTATTGAGGCCACTTGGGGAGCTTTCAATACGAAACACAGATGAATCAAGACATCGCTAGATATCACACAAATAATGAACCAAGGAACTTGATTCAGTTGTTATGTACTTTTGAAATGGCATCCGCGCCCCATCCACGCACACTGCCGTAAAAGCGTTCAATGCATTGTACACATACTTGAAATCTCAAATGCGACGACCAAAACTTTTCTTCATGTCACTATGCCAAGTTCATGTTTTGCACATTGGGAACGCGTTGGCTTTCTTGCGTAAAAGCACCATCCAACTTCCTCGAGACGAGAATGGGTTGCGACCACAAACTCGCATCCAATGCGCTATTTCGCGCTGCTTGCCGCTTCTTGCGGATGGGGTAACTTCGCCAATAATCCTGGCGGTTACCGTGGTACAGGGAGCTTCCCAATGAAGACTTCTGAGGGATGGTCGCATGTTTTCCGTGGTGGGTAGTCCTCTTGGACTACCCAAATCCCAGAGCAAGAGGGTTAGCACGCCCCTTCCTCTCCTGTGCCACCATCATCTCTCCCCTCCCTCTTTCACCCTCCCCCTTCTCCCTACCCTGGGTGCACCGAGCCGCCACTTCAGAGCAGGCTGACCGCACTTTCCCCCTACATCACTCCCCCTCCCCCTCCCCCCCTTGCCGCTTCTTACGAGTTTAACCTACAAGAAAAAACATTTCAAAAAGCACGGTTACAACAACATGTGTGTGCGTGAGAGATAGGCATAGAAATATGTAACATACCGTTTGCCCAAAGCACAGTTGCTATAGCGGTCTTACAGTATTCTACCTTCCGACCCACAGAGTACTTGCAAAATGGGGTAGAGACTCATAAAGAATGGGAATACACAGCACCGATGATTATATGTCACGCACACATGCTACATACCTCAAATGTGACGAAAATCCCGAATGCCAGGCGTTATTTGCTTGAGATGCATAGCTGCGTCCATGCGCTTCCTCGTTTCAAAGCAGACTAACTAGCTTGCTGGCGGTTGGAACAAACGCCTCCAGTAATGTACGATGGAATATTATAATGGGTAATAAAATTGATAGTTTCATTAGGAACGACAAAACGGAGCAAGCATGGCACTTCTACCTAACAGGGAATATTCACAAACATACAAAATCGCACGAACTACTTTCCAACACGGACCACATATCACTCTCTCCGGCCCGTCATTTCTTGCTTCATGTTCATCCGACATGGAAATATCCTTCAGAATTTCTCTTAAGGCTGAGGCGAGGTTCGTGAGAAAGTCAGTCCTGTATGAATTGTTTTCTCATAGAAATCACAAGGCCAGACCCTGAATTATCCCACAGGATATTTTCTCATTGATGTACCTGTGAGAATATGTATACGAATCTGTATCCTCCTTAAGTTCTTAGAGAATGCTATGGGGGGGGGGTTCAATGAGATTTTCTGTAGCGTTTTTCAACCGGGCGCAAGACCGTAAACACATCCCCATGGTGTTTATATGGTCTTACGTTTGGTACAGAATGTTCAGCATGCAGAAGGTTCCGAAAGCACAATGTCTTCCGTAAAGCAGAAAAAAATCGTCTACAAATAAAGATGCACAGTAGTCATGCATTTTGGGTCACCATACAAACGCGATTGTCTAAGAGCATAAAGCATAATTTGTAGGGCTGTGCGAGTAGCAAAATTTTCGAGTTCGAGTCGAGTTCGAGTAATACCAAATCACTGTTTCGAGTATCGAGTCGAGTTCGAGTAGTTGGCGTTCCATTAAATGATAGGTAATGTGTAGAAGCAGGAAGGTAGAAAATTTTAAGATGCTTTAGCGCCGCTTTTTGGCCAACTTCCCCTTAAAAATGTTCTTTTGTGCTACAGTTGACAACAAAAAATGAAATGAATGAAGATTATAAGAGCTTTATAAAACAAATGTGCCACCTAATGACAACATTGCTAAATGAATATTACAACCATAAAACATTTACAAGTTATGGGTAGGAAAACTGGTCTTTCTACAACCGTGCGGTTTAACACTTTCCTTACCGCCACAAAAATAGCCATTTGTGGGTGGTTTTACAAATATATTTTTTGTGGGTGACAGTATCACTTCAAAATATGTTGCTATATGGGAAAATGTAGCCAAGTCAATGCCCTATCTAATGATGTAAGTTTCATACACCAAGCTATCCATGTATTTCCAAAATTGATTTTGGGACACCAAAAGATTGGTGCGAACAGCAGAAACCCTTATGAATATACGCCTGTATCTTGAATAAAAATGTCAATCTACAAGTTCTAAAATATCCAAAATGTGGCAACCTTTGTCAGAAATAATATCTGAAAATATCAACTCTCTGGATCAAGAAGTTCATGAGTTGTGAAAAATAACATGAACACTGCATGTTGTCCATGTAACTGAGTAACAGAGTTCATTGAAGGAGTAAAACAAAAATTAACATCGTAATTTCCGCTGAAAACATTAGTTTCAGGCTTAACTTTCCTGTTGTACCACCATATTGCTATTTCATCACTCTTCCATTCCTCCCGGTTAGTTTTGGAACAGCAAAGAGCAGCAATAGCGCAAGTTATATATGCCCACACATGCAGGACAAAAATCTGATTGTCTAACGCATTCAGAGTCGTTATTTGCGTTGTAATAAACGGAATCGAATCAGAATATGCTTAAAATGGGAGTATTGCGCATTTGTGAAAGAGGCCTGCCGGGGAAGCGCCACGCCGCAAGCAAGATAACATCTCCACACTGCCTCCTTGGCGCAGGGCCTACTTCATAAATCGCTACCACAAAGAAAAGATAAAAGTGAAAATTGAACTCATTCTGTAGTGTTTATAGTATCCAACAAATGTGACCACTTGTCCGAATCTACTTCAGGGACCGAGTAGCGCCGCTCATAAAACGTCAATCACCGGTGATCGACTCTCTATGGGCGTGGTAAGGAATCGTTCGTACCGGAAATTTTCGTAAAGTAGTCCTACACAAGGCTTCCAGCCCTTTTCGGTTTTGTGCAGATGCACTTTCTTCACTCTTGTCAGACGTCTCCGAGTTTTATGACCTACGAGAACCGAAACACTCTCCCGTCGAAGAAACGAAACTATGAAATGCGCTCCTCCCATGTCCGATACGCTTCCCCGCGCGCGACGCCTCCATGGCCAGCAGTAGCCAGTTGAAGCCAGTTTGCCATTCATAGCCACTACTCAGTCTGCAGCCAAGTCGAGGTTAGCCGAAGCTAATACTGAAAACAAGATAGCGGAACTGTGACAGCAATCACGGCTGCGCACAATGCGTGTTTCCAAACGGTGGAATCGTTGTGACAGGTTATATCTTACATGTGATGGATTTTAATGTGGATCTAACGCGAGCTCGAAACGATATCGAGTACTCGAAAGTTGTCGAGTCATCATTTGTCGAGTCGAGTTCGAGTCGAGTTCGAGATCGACTCGACTCGAACTCGAAATTTCGAGTACTCGCACGGCCCTAATAATTTGACTTGCAGAGCAAGGAAGTTGTAAAAGAGATACAAATACAATACAAATACGCAATCGAGCAAGACCTAAACAAATGCAGGATGAATTCATAAAAACCATGCACAGCACATAAACTGCAAGACAAGAAATGGCATTCTCTATAATTCGTAAGTGTTTGCCGTACTTTCCTCATCTCCTACCCCTACCAAAAAATGAAGAGGCGTGGAGGATACTACAACTAGAAAACAAATACGATATTTGATGGTTTGCTGGGGGAGTTATAATTTTCACTAGCGGGAGGTCAATAATATTCTAAATACACAATTTTGGAAGCTTCAGTACAGTACTTCCGACATCAGCGTACCCTTGCCGTGAGTTTATATACCTCAATCATTTTAAAATTTTGGACGTTAGACCGAACATCTCACGCAAACAGTAACATGAAACTGACCACGTACAGTTGACGCGATGCATCGACGGATTCGGCGACCAGTCGAAACAATGGCAGGAACTGGTCTACTGAAATAAATTTTCGCACTTCAAAACACGAGGTATGGGTATATTTTCTTCCAGTCGTAATAAGCTCACTCTCGGTTTCTGCACAAAAGTAGGTAAAGCTGTAAACCTCTACAAGACGCTTGTACTCAATTACACAAATGCGTACTCCTGAGGAGCAGTCACCACGTTGAATGAGATAACTCAACTTACCTCCACGCATTTTTACTTCTGCCCGGTTCCAGCCACGCTGTCGTCCTCAGCATACCAAAACGCCATTTTAATGTTCTTGTTGAGGCCTTCCTATGTCGTTGTCTCAGATTCCGTGATAAACTCTCGTGAAGTATTGCTACCATGCCGTCTTCGATGTAGTTTACGTGGACGCATACTGAGTATTCTCAGCAGACTTGTGTTTGAATGGCGGCACCAAACGGTCAAACCACGAACACCACGAACGCCACGGTCCACTAGATCATCTTTTGTTGAAGCACGGCGCCAGTCTGAGAGAGTGAAACACAGTAGAGAGTACTAATGGTACTAGTAGAGAGAGCGCGCCTTGGCGCCAGTCTCTCACATGACTCAGATGGGGTTGCTGTGAGAAATTCTATAAGAGAGATATCTCTTCTCTTGCAGATCTTAGAAGCCGTGAGAGATCTTACAGAGCTCTGCATCTCTTCTCACAAAAAACATCCTTGAAATCTCTCTTAAGATGCACGATCAGAAGTTCATTTAAAGGATTTTGTGTGAGAAAATATGTTATCTCTAAGAATGTCTGTAGGAATACACATCTTCTCTGAGAATTCCTAAAGGAAAGCTCTAATCTTGTAAGAAAGTTTGTAGGATTTTTCATTAAGGATGTGGCTTCGTACTAGGACGATGAAAAAACGCTAAAGGTCTTCATTCCGGACCGACTAGAAGTAGTATATGTTGCAGATAAATGCATGTTTGGCACGCTATGACATATTTCGAGCGAACCCGCAGGCACAATGCATAATCTACCACAGTTTCCTGTGGTCAGGTACGGGCAGGTGCGGGAGATTTCGTCTTCTTTCTTCACATGTCAGGTTTAGTTGGCTTTGGGAAGGCTTCCAGTCAGAATGGAATATATTTTTTTCATGTATCGGAGGGGCGCAGTGTACAGCCTCCACCGTACAGCACGGCTTTCAAGTCTCGCATGGCGTCCAAGTGTGTTCGTGGTTGATAGGCTGCTCGTGGCTTTCGCCAGTTCTTCCCCGTTATGGAGACGGGCGTCGTTCCAACTTTGCCCAAAGGATATCCAATGATTTATGTCGGTATTCTTTCCTGTGTGCTTCTAATAAAGGCTGCCTTATTTTTACCATGTGATCCGTAATACAATTCTTAGATTTTGGCTTACATTTTGTAGAACATGGATTCGACGCATTGCTATCATAACCAAGAACGAAGGAAAACAGTTTTTACTTCGGATTTCAGAAATTTTGGTGCACAGTTTGTGGGAAACCTTCCGGTTAACCCACCACCGGGACCACGCCCGTTCATCCGACCCGCGCATGGAAGGCAGACACAAGTTCGAACAATCAACAAAGGGTTTATTTCATACCTTCAGACGGCACAAGCCACGGCTTTCCCCCAAGAAGAGCGAGCGACCTTTTCAGGTCCGCCAACACAGCTTAAATGATAAGCTCCTCGGGTATCCGCCCCCTAATCTACGCGCAAGCGACACGCGCCATCTCTCTATCGCGACACCTGTCGACAACAGCACAAAACAAATCCCACACTTCCCCCCTCCCAAAACTGGACAATACGCGGAAGGAGTTACAGGTCTTCATTGTGGTTCAGCTCAATGAGGATATCGTCCTCTGCTGGGTTGGGGCCGCCAGCTCTCTCCGTTTCCCGTTGTAACTCTCTGCGATGTCGACGTATGGTGGCCAGGGCGGCGACGACATCCACGACCTCCGGGCGTGCTTGTTCGGTACGGGAACGATGGAGCTCGCCTGACGATGGGTGGCTCTGTGCGGTTCCGGCACCTGGCAGACCGGACACAGGAGTCGTTGTTCGTCTGCAGAGAGGGGTTGAAGACGGTCGGCGGTGTGTCTCTCTCGCAGGGTCAAGCCGCGGAACGGCAACGGAGTGGTAGTGGGGTCGACATTCCGGAGGGGGCGGGGCTGTGATGACCACTTATTATGAGAAGCCCACGATACGGGCTACCCAAAGTGAACCACGGTCCACGTCGCCACGGACTTCTTTCTCGCACCTGGGGACCGAGATCGTGCTTGATCAAATGTAGGAGGGGGCAGAGATCCTCGACGGGAAGTGCGACACACACTGGAGCGCTGTCTCTGTCTTTGCATGCTGGAATTAAAACAGTAAGAAGGTAAAGCAGTAAGAGGGTAACTCCACACTGCGAGCGCCTGGAAAGGTACTCCCCACATTACAAGTGGAAGACCGCGGAACGGAAATCCCACCAAAAACACTACAACGCAAGCACCAGGTTCTGGTGACCCAAATAGTGACTGCTACGTGCGCTGCGTGCGGAGACGCATACTGTAGCAACTGGAAGCAGGTCCGGTCGGATCCTGGCATAGTTGAGGCTGTGAGGGCCCTTCTGGGTCCCTAACTGCTGCGATCGCCTTCTGTGGGAATACAAAGGGATCCAATACTCTGGGAGCGGCAACACATTAGAAATACGGTTTTGCTCGTCCACGCCAGCTGAAAGCGAGTACTCAGAGACTGTTTCCGCTGACCTGTGTAATGCGGTTCTAACGCCAGTTTGGCAGAGCGGGGCTTTAGTTGAGGTATGCTATGAAAGCAACGTGATGATGAAATCATCCGTGATTTTCATGTCAGTCTGATAGGCCGTCTGGGGGCTTGGAGGCACAACACCTCAAAAGCATGGTTTGCTCATCCCAACCAGCTCTAGGAAGACATCGTGAAAGTACGATCTTCCCACGCTATCGGAGCTATCAAAGCGATATGCTCGGAGATATAAGGGGTGTGGCACTGGCGGGGATAGCTCGTGCAACAAAACAGATATCTCTGCAACCTACAGGATGCGCGTGATTATGGCATCAATGTTATTTCCCAGGTTGGCCTGATAGGCCGTCTGCTTACGAAGTCTGCTAAAGGCTTACAGACCACGTCCTCCTGAAAGGAAGGCACCGAAATGCATGTCGCAACGGGGCGTGCAGCTATGCTTACGGCGGCGAAACCAACCTAGCATCAAAGCGCACCGTCATTAGCGTGCACAGCTTGGTTGCACGTTGCTAACAACTCTGCCGTTGAGGAAGCGTCGGGCTACGGCCCTGGAGGCACCGCAGCTAAGACGTCCAGCGGGGAAGGCACTGCAGACACCATAACCCCATCAATGTGACTACACGGGTTACCGAGTGTCAGGGTTCCGTCCGACCGAAGCAAGCGGTCGGAGAGGCAATCTTCCTTGGGGGCAAATACCTACCTAGGCCTGTGCGTTTGCTGACTAGAAAGCCTACGTCGGCTACTGCGAAACTCGTAACAAGAACGTAACGACAAGACGCAAAGTTACTGCGTGTCCCGCGCTGCCGGGCACACGGACGGGTTCCAGAACTAGGGGTTCTGTACGTCCTTACAGGCACGGGAGGAACCATGAGGCCATTGCGTATACAAAAAATACCGGGGGATTCCGGCTATGCTGTCCTGACGACAAGCATGTCGGCCGCCCCGTCACCGGGACAACAGCGCGTGGCTGTTTCTGACGTCCCTAAAATAATAATAGTGAATAAAAAAAAACTACAATCACGCATACCGGTCTCATGTTCCACGCCGCAGGTCGAACGGTCCGTAACCAAAACGTTGGGCGCCAGCTGTGGGAAACCTTCCGGTTAACCCACCACCGGGACCACGCCCGTTCATCCGACCCGCGCAAGGAACGCAGACACAAGTTCGAACAATCAACAAAGGGTTTATTTCATACCTTCAGACGGCACCAGCCACGGCTTTCCCCCCAGAAGAGCGAGCGACCTTTTCAGGTCCGCCAACACAGCTTAAATGATAAGCTCCTCGGGTATCCGCCCCCTAATCTACGCGCAAGCGACACGCGCCATCTGTCTATCGCGACACCTGTCGACGACAGCACAAAACAAATCCCACAAGTTGCATGAGTGTTTGTTTATTTTTAGCGTATAGTTATTCGCTCTCGACTGAGCAGAAAAACGAGACACACGCCGTATATATATACAGTACGTCCTTTATCTTTAGCGCATGGCCCAGTATGTAAGACTTTGGTATTATTAAACGTATAGGGATAGACTAGTCTACGCACCTGACGTCACATTGTAGCGATGGCGCTCGTGTAGAGAGGGGGCACACTTGCTGCAGGCAAAACAGCTGATGTTGTCAATTGGAGAGATCGCTGCTTTCATGCAAAGGGGGCATACAGCAATGCTCTGTCTCCGGGATGCACATCCCAAGTGAAAAAGCGCAGCAAAATCACTTTTTTGTTTTAATTTTGCGCGCACCGCGGAGCAAAGAAATCGTAACCGCTGCAGGTGAAACGGGATGATTAGGCGCCAGGGGAAGACTATGGAATATTCGGAAAACATTTTCAAAATGGAGGGTTATTTTAACGAAAATCCAGTTTTGAGCGTTCAAATGGAACAGAACCAAACCGTTACTACATGAAGACACAATTTCGGTGTTCCAGTAAACGTAATTGTTTTGTGGTCACCTTGTAACGAAACCTCCTTGTATGTACGTTTAGGCCGACATTGATTCACGCACCTTCCTAGACAACGATTTGCCATGCAAATGCTGCAAGATATGTATATATACATACTACTTCAAGCACTTTGTTATCACTGGACTTTAATGCCCTGGAACCTAAGAATGCCATTTTCAAGGTCTCAAAAAACCATGAAATTTTCTCACACCCCTTAAAAACCATTGTGTTTTTTTTTATCCTAGCAGATCTACAGTGCAAATTACCTTTCCTTATGTTGGAGCCGTATCTCTAACCAATAGCAATCAGTAACTGAAATCAGAAGTGAGACAGATGAACTGCAACCTCTGTTGTACTCGTTTGCCTTCCTTTCTTTCCTATGATCTTCACATTCAGAAATTCTCAGGTGCATTTATTAACATAACTATTTATGGTAAGCACCCACGCCAAGAAGAGGTATAAATTTACGGTTCCTGTACTCCATTGTATGCAACGGTACCCCTGCACCTATTCTTACATCTTATAAACATTGTACCGAAATATTAAATGACTCTAAAACTTGCATCCTGCGCGACATTTCATTAAACGTGCGGATTGCAGTCCTGCAGCGTTGTTCCGACCTCACGGTTCAAATGAAAGGACACAATGAATGCTCCAAGACTAATGCCCTAGTCAGACAGCATTTCAAATGTCAATTGCGAGAAAAGGTCCTCGGCCTCTCAAATGACCTTTTCGTGGGCGCCTGCCAGACAGGCGGGAAAGGAGTGCTCCTCAACTGACTGCCCTCACCGGCTCTCTTTTTCGGTTTCGTTTTCCCTGTCTGCTGTGGAAATTTGAAGATGGTCTGTGCGCCACAAATCAAGATGCAGAAGCCATATGCCCTTCTCTAAATAGGATCTAAATACGTTTACACAGCTTCACTCCATTATCCGCACTTTATAGGTTTTCCTACATTCAGCTGCGAACGTAGCGCGGTTGCTTGTTTACGTCCTCCAGTGTCCTCCGTACGAGATGGCGTGAGACCGATGCCCTCGGTATAAGACATTACAAGCGGTGACGGGTGAACAAGGTTATATGTGGTGGCGAAACACAAACGACAGTAGAGACGCGAACGCTGAGTAAGCGATAAGACGCTGACACGGTGCCGGCGAAACAAGCCACATCGGCGATAAAAACAGGGATGACAGCGTCAAAGGAAACTAATTCATAACAGTGAAAACGCAGACCCTCACAACGTGATTGTTCAAGCAGGACAAACGCCGCGCTCTTGACGATAGGGCTGATGAGGTCCGTTGGGCGCGAGGGTACAATGGCATAACACTGTTGTCGAGATTGCTCCTTTCTGCTCCTCAAATGTCGTTGGAGGCCTCCTTTCACGTTGATGGTCATTTCTTAGAAAGGTCCTTTGAGCAGCCGTCTGACACGGCTGTCAGAGGTCATTTTTGCAAATGACAATTCCCCGAAATCCTTCGAGCATGCCCTCTGACAGGGGTATTACTCTCACACAACCATTATTTCGGGGCCATGTCCTCGCGCTAAATGGTCTCGAGCGTTATTTTAAAACTGTAGCGGCACAAGCGGCACACAGAGAAGTCGACGTGGCATTTGCACCCAGCTTCTATCTCTAATAATTAAACGAAATCTAATCAATACATCGATTTGGAATGTAGAACATATATTGTCATTCCTTATAATGAAAAAAAAGATTTCTCCAAAACTAAAAAAAGTCCGTCCATGGACACGCTATATGCAATTGCGCCTATTATAAACTAATCAGGGGTTGTTGAGGATATACTGCTATTTGTCTTTTATGTGAAGTTCGTCGCACATTTTCTTTTGTTCAGCTGTGCGAGTGTGAGCTCCTACCCCAGACAAGCCAGTTTCTCATCTTTGTCCTCCATGCGGTAACCTACATGCTACATCACAAGGAAAAAACTGGTACTACCAGACCAAAACAGGTGACTTAACATTGACACAATCACATAGCAGAGTGAATAACAACCGTATGTTGTGTGCGGATATTCTGATGCCTGCACAGCTGTAAGCTGTTCTTCCGGGTGAAAGAAAGCTTGAAGACTACGCTTTCCACTGCCGAACACATACGGTTCCCACTCAGTCTCAAGATACGAGTAACTTCCCTCGTCATTATATTATTTTCTTAGCGCAAATATCTTGAAGTATTTACTCTTTCGGAGACGGTTCATAATATAGCTCATATAGAAACAAATGCGACAAACGAAACATAGAAATAATGACGGAGGTTGTACAAAACTGTTCCATCATGAATCTATTCCGTCTCCAGTAGCTGTAATAGGACCGAAATTGGGAAAATGTGTAGAAGCGGAAACGCTTGGGACGCAAATGTGAAACAGCACCGCACACGAAGTTCTCTGGTCGACAGTGACAAAATGCTACTTCACGATGAACACTTAGTGTAAACAGTACATGATGACACATGGAGTGTAGTACAAGCACAAGGATGCTGTTCATTACGAGATCGCCAGAAAACACGCACGTCGACACAGCCTATTCCCAGCAACGAACTGTTATATACTTACGCGCAATCTCTTGAACATCATTACCCGTATTCACCAACTTACTTAAACCATTGGTTTAGTGACGTCGGGTTTAAATCGATCACATGAGGCTTTCGATCGCCAATCCTGGATCACCACCCCATGCTCTACAACATGATGCTGTGAAGCCAATGGCAGCGCACATAGCGAGCTTCTTGCACGGCGCAGCGCATTTCGCCAGAGTCTGCCAGAAGCGGTTGTGACCGGTAGGCCTAATCCTCGGTTCACGAAGAATTTTTCAAAATATTGGGTAGGTTCTTTTTTTTATTGTTTCCGTTTCCATCTAACAAAAGATGGCGGTGGCCCCGGAAAAAAAGCTACAACAAAGTAGCTTGAGGGCATCTCCGAGCCTGGATCTCTGCGTCGGTGACATCCTGCTTTAGCACAAACAAGCGTTGTTGGACACCACCTGGAAAATACGTTAATAATGAAAACAAGTCTTCAAGCAACGGCACCAGTTTTTTCACTAGGGAATGTTTAATGAGGAATCTTGTTTGCAGTTAGCGTGCACACTATATATCTGAACAAACACTATTAGGCATGTGCATGGTTATGGTATGTCTAACTGCTTCTAACGCATAAATTACAAGCAGCAAAGAGTCCTCTAATGCTAACCACACTTGGGATCAACCTGGATGAACAATACTTGCTGATAATGACACTGAACAGAGGAGATGTCTTGAGTGCTCTTTTCCCTCTCCGTCCTTTAATGCTGAACAAGGCCTGTACCTCGTTCTTCGTGGTGCGATCCAGCACACTTTTCACGACCTCTTTGAGGTCGCCTCCTCCCGTGTCTTCCTTGGTCTGTGTACATGAAATCAAAGTCATAGAGTGAAACATGCAAGAACAAGCGTAAAGTATGAAAGGGCTCTGCAAGTTTACCAAGGCAATTTTTGCTGATGCTTCGCTCAGAACATTCTCAACGTGTGAGAGCTCTTCGCGAATTGGCTGTTCAAGAAGAACATCGACCTCCTGCACCACGGTGGTCTGCAGGGGTTGTCCACACCTTGATGTGGTTTCAAGGGCAGCAATTCTGTAGCTTGGCTCTCTCAAGAGGATCCTATTCTCGAGCACCACTTTCAGGCATTTTGTTTCGAAACCTGCTTGAGAACTCGTGCAATCTGCATGCAATGTCAAACGCTTTATAGACACAAAATAACGTACTTCTCATGCCCCTCCCTGTGTCTTGCACGATACTGGCTGCTCTGCCTTTGTTTGCAGCACCGGCTAAACTGAAGCAAGAAAAGTAGCTTGAACGAAAATTCAATTCCATTGCAGGCATTGCAAAAAACTCACATAGTATACTTGGGCTGCCTCCTTGATGTAGGTTTGAGTTCATTGAAGTCACTGCAAAAGTTTACGGCATATTTCAGCCTGAGAAGATGCGAAGTGGCTATGGTCAAGTTGCTGGAAAAACTATTATTACCGTTCTGTGTATCAGGGTAAAAGTTACTTGCTGTCCATACAAAAGAATATGTTAGTAAAGCATAAACAAAAATGACGGTGAGCATAGAAAGTAAAACAAGTGGTGCAAGGAGCAGCTGGTACATATCACTACAGCACCCAGTCAAGCAGACAAGGCAGCCATCGATGCTCTGGAAGCTGCAACTTGTAAGGGATGCAGTCCATGCGAGCTGTGTGTATATTATGAACAAAAAAGACACAAGATGAGAACCGACATACAGAATACAAAGTTGGGAGTAGATGGTCAGATGTAGTCGACACTATTTGAAAGGACATGGCACTTAACAAGGCAATAAGGTTTACTCACCAGGAGGAGGAAACTCACGTCGTCTCTCTGGGCTTGGAGAGTGAATATTTTCTGTGACCTCTTCATCTGAAACAAGTAAGCATAATGTGACTATATAGTCACATGAAATATATGACAGTTGTCTTATGACATAAAGCCACAAATTATTCTGATTAAATATACCATGCAAGCACAAGAGCGAAAATGGCCAAGGGCCATCATGAGGGTACGTGGTGACGTGACTGAATATTCCAACGGAACATGCAAGCAGCATGAGAGAAAGGGACATCAATAGAGTATGTGGTGACTTGACTGAATATTCCAAGGGAACATGCAAGCAACACGACAGCAAGGGCCATCATGAGAGTACGTGGTGACGTGACTGAATATTCCAAGGGAACATGCAAGCAGCACGACAGAAAGGGCCATCATGAGAGTACGTGGTGACGTGACTGAATATACCAAGGGAACGTGCAAGCAGCACGACAGAGAGGGCCATCATGAGAGTACGTGGTGACGTGACTGAATATACCAAGGGAACGTGCAAGCAGCACGACAGAAAGGGCCATCATGAGAGTACGTGGTGACGTGACTGAATATACCAAAGGAACGTGCAAGCAGCACGACAGAGAGGGCCATCATGAGAGTACGTGGTGACGTGACTGAATATACCAAGGGAACGTGCAAGCAGCACGACAGAGAGGGCCATCATGAGAGTACGTGGTGACGTGACTGAATATACCAAGGGAACGTGCAAGCAGCACGACAGAAAGGGCCATCATGAGAGTACGTGGTGATGTGACTGAATATTCCAAGGGAACAGGCAACCAGCACGACAGAAAGGGCCATCATGAATGTACGTGGTGACGTGACTGAATATACCAAAGGAACATGCAAGCAGCACGACAGAAAGGGCCATCATGAGAGTACGTGGTGACGTGACTGAATATACCAAGGGAACGTGCAAGCAGCACGACAGAGAGGGCCATCATGAGAGTACGTGGTGACGTGACTGAATATACCAAGGGAACGTGCAAGCAGCACGACAGAAAGGGCCATCATGAGAGTACGTGGTGACGTGACTGAATATTCCAAGGGAACATGCAACCAGCACGACAGAAAGGGCCATCATGAGAGTACGTGGTGACGTGACTGAATATACCAAGGGAACGTGCAAGCAGCACGACAGAGAGGGCCATCATGAGAGTACGTGGTGACGTGACTGAATATACCAAGGGAACGTGCAAGCAGCACGACAGAGAGGGCCATCATGAGAGTACGTGGTGACGTGACTGAATATACCAAGGGAACGTGCAAGCAGCACGACAGAAAGGGCCATCATGAGAGTACGTGGTGACGTGACTGAATATTCCAAGGGAACATGCAAGCAGCACGACAGAAAGGGCCATCATGAGAGTACGTGGTGACGTGACTGAATATACAAAGGGAACGTGAAAGCAGCACGACAGAGAGGGCCATCATGATAGTACGTGGTGACGTGACTGAATATACCAAGGGAATGTGCAAGCAGCACGACAGAAAGGGCCATCATGAGAGTACGTGGTGACGTGACTGAATATTCCAAGGGAACATGCAACCAGCACGACAGAAAGGGCCATCATGAGAGTACGTTGTGACGTGACTGAATATACCAAGGGAACGTGCAAGCAGCACGACAGAGAGGGCCATCATGAGAGTACGTGGTGACGTGACTGAATATACCGAGGGAACGTGCAAGCAGCACGACAGAAAGGGCCATCATGAGAGTACGTGGTGACGTGACTGAATATACCAAAGGAACGTGCAAGCAGCACGACAGAGAGGGCCATCATGAGAGTACGTGGTGACGTGACTGAATATACCAAGGGAACGTGCAAGCAGCACGACAGAAAGGGCCATCATGAGAGTACGTGGTGACGTGACTGAATATTCCAAGGGAACAGGCAACCAGCACGACAGAAAGGGCCATCATGAATGTACGTGGTGACGTGACTGAATATACCAAAGGAACATGCAAGCAGCACGACAGAAAGGGCCATCATGAGAGTACGTGGTGACGTGAGTGAATATACCAAGGGAACGTGCAAGCAGCACGACAGAGAGGGCCATCATGAGAGTACGTGGTGACGTGACTGAATATACCAAGGGAACGTGCAAGCAGCACGACAGAAAGGGCCATCATGAGAGTACGTGGTGACGTGACTGAATATTCCAAGGGAACAGGCAACCAGCACGACAGAAAGGGCCATCATGAATGTACGTGGTGACGTGACTGAATATACCAAAGGAACATGCAAGCAGCACGACAGAAAGGGCCATCATGAGAGTACGTGGTGACGTGACTGAATATACCAAGGGAACATGCAAGCAGCACGACAGAGAGGGCCATCATGAGAGTACGTGGTGACGTGACTGAATATACCAAGGGAACGTGCAAGCAGCACGACACAAAGGGCCATCAAGAGCGTACGTGGTGACGTGACTGAATATTCCAAGGGAACCTGCAAACAGCACGACAGAAAGGGCCATCATGAGAGTACGTGGTGACGTGACTGAATATACAAAGGGAACGTGAAAGCAGCACGACAGAGAGGGCCATCATGATAGTACGTGGTGACGTGACTGAATATACCAAGGGAATGTGCAAGCAGCACGACAGAAAGGGCCATCATGAGAGTACGTGGTGACGTGACTGAATATTCCAAGGGAACATGCAACCAGCACGACAGAAAGGGCCATCATGAGTGTACGTGGTGACGTGACTGAATATACCAAGGGAACGTGCAAGCAGCACGACAGAACGGGCCATCATGAGAGTACGTGGTGACGTGACTGAATATACCAAAGGAACATGCAAGCAGCACGACAGTAAGGGTCATCATGAGAGTACGTGGTGACGTGACTGAATATTCCAAGGGAACATGCAAGCAGTACCACGAGAAGGGCCATCATGAGAGTACGTGGTGACGTGACTGAATATTCCAAGGGAACATGCAAGCAGCACGACAGAAAGGGCCATCATGAGTGTACGTGGTGACGTGGCTGAATATTCCAAGGGAACATGCAAGCAGCACGACAGAAAGGGCCATCATGAGTGTACGTGGTGACGTCGCTGAATATTCCAAGGGAACGTGCAAGCAGCACGACAGAAAGGGCCATCATGAGAGTACGTGGTGACGTGACTGAATATACCAAGGGGACGTGGAAGCAGCACGACAGAACGGGCCATCATGAGACTACGTGGTGACGTGACTGAATATACCAAGGGAACGTGCAAGCAGCACGACAGAAAGGGCCATCATGAGAGTACGTGGTGACGTGACTGAATATACCAAGGGAACGTGCAAGCAGCACGACAGAACGGGCCATCATGAGAGTACGTGGTGACGTGACTGAATATACCAAAGGAACATGCAAGCAGCACGACAGAAAGGGTCATCATGAGAGTACGTGGTGACGTGACTGAATATTCCAAGGGAACATGCAAGCATCAGGACAGAAAGGGCCATCATGAGTGTACGTGGTGACGTCACTGAATATTCCAAGCGAACGTGCAAGCAGTACCACGAGAAGGGCCATCATGAGAGTACGTGTTAACGTGACTGAATATTCCAAGGGAACATGCAAGCAGCACTACAGAAAGGGCCATCATGAGTGTACGTGGTGACGTGGCTGAATATTCCAAGGGAACATGCAAGCAGCACGACAGAAAGGGCCATCATGAGTGTACGTGGTGACGTCGCTGAATATTCCAAGGGAACGTGCAAGCAGCACGACAGAAAGGGCCATCATGAGAGTACGTGGTGACGTGACTGAATATTCCAAGGGAACATGCACGCAGCACAATGGAATTTGCAATGATTGCAACAGAAAGGGTATGTTAAGAGTACGGAATCACCACACCAAGCGTTTCAGTAGCATAAAAGCCAAACAAACTTACGTGGGTCAGGCAAGGTATAATCCTGTGAAGCAGTGTATCCTTCTGTACCGCCCTCCCGATCAGAAAAAAAAAAGTTAAGGTTGCACCTGCTGACAAGACAAGACCACACAATGAATGACAAGAAATGCGACACACGGATACATTGCCGCAGCATACCAGAAGCCTCTGACTGTTTGGGGCCGTGTGTTTCCAAATCCGACGGTCATTTTTAGTTTCCTGAGTCCTCGGCGGTATCCGCCTGTAAGGCGAAATGTTTCCAACACACGTACGGGTGCTGTTACACTCGCTACAGTGACAAAAATGGACAGCAAATTGACGCAACTTACGGCATTCCCCCATTTTCGCTATGGGGCAGGGAGTACAGTCGGTCCCAGGTTCTTTGCATGCTTTGATGCAGTCTCGGATGCCCACGAAATTTTCCGGCGGCCAAAGACAAAATTTGTCACCAGGTAAAACCCAAGTCGCTGGTACAAGTTCGACCTTATCTTCTGCTGGAAAGTTCACAACGATGTACTTGTTTAGCATGATTCTGGAAATAGACGAGGCGGATACGTTTAGCAAGCAGTTGAGAATAAGTGACAGGCAGCTCTAGTTGTGCAACTGACACTGCAAGTTCACGGAGCTTACCTTGCGGATACTGGAGGACACTTGAGGCAGTCTAAACGTTACCACGGCGTCTGTTGCGACAGATGAAAATGGCACTCGCACCACAAGAGGCGGGCTTTTCAAAATGGTACAGTTGGCTGGACTAGACTCGGCTCGTTCGGTGGTCCGGATTGAATTTGGTTGAATTAGGTTCCGCGCTGACACCTTGACCTTTCACTCGCTAACACATAATATAACGAAAACACGCAAAACGGCTATTCTGTGTACAGATGATATCACGCATAGTACGCGATTTCTTTTAATAACATGAATGATGGTAAAAATGCATGAAGCCACATGAATGTCGCCTATCTCAGCCGTTGCCGACAAGACTGCCATTGCTGTTTTGGTCGGTTCCTAATGATTTGCCACCGTTTTGAATCGAGCTAAATCTGTGAGAACATTCATGTCATTCTGTTGGCGCACGGTATGATATCGAAGTTGAAGCGGTGCCGGACACTGCGGAATGAATACCGGGAAGCCCTGCACGAGATTGCTTCGATATCGGCAGCGAGTCCTCAACATGACCTTTGCCAGTCAGAGATGTCCGATCCAGTCGCAGATACTCCTACTGCAAGTTCTTCATCCGAATCCGACTTCGAGGAGCTGTCCTCGGACGAGGAATCAGAACCCCGCAGCTCCGATGGACGATTTGTTGATGAAATAAACGTCCAAGATGACCTCGTTCAAGCTAAATATTCAGTCTCCCAATGCGATTCTAGTGAAGTGAACCATACTGATGAACGACAACAGTGGAATCGTCCACTATTAGTTGCCGAGCTGGCAAGATTAGCTGTGAAGCATAACCTAACCACATGCTTGCTTAAACGATATTTCATCTCTCCTGCGTAGGTGGGACTTTGACTTACCAAATGATGCCAGATCAATACTTGGTACACAACTGAAAGCACCTCTGCAGCAGGATGGTACATTTGTGCATTTTGGGTTGAAGTGTGGGGTACGACAAGCTCTGGGTTGTGGTCGCGTGCCTTCAAGACTTGAGTTACATGCAAGCATTGATGGTCTGCCACTCTACAAAAGCTCAGGAACAAACTTCTGGCCCATATCGTGTCGGATAACTAACGTTGAGAGCAGTGAACCATTCCTTGTAAGTGTTTACTGCGAAAAAGGAAAACCTCCGTGCTTGGACAACTACCTCAAGGAATTCATTGAGGAAGTAAAGGAGTAGACATCAAATGGCTTGCAACACAAAGGGCAAAATGAGGCTGTCACACTGAAGGCTGTCATTTGTCACGCACCAGCACGAAGCTTTGTGAAGGACACAAGGGGTCACAACGCTCACTATGGATGTGAAAGTTTTTTTTTTGCGTGTTAGCGCCACGAAGCAACTGTGGCTATGAGCGGCGTACAGATGTGACAGATGGAGAGAGGACAGCAGGAAGGAGTGGGGGAAAGGGGGAGGATGTGAAAGGTACACGCAGCGTGGGGTGTACATTGATCATAGGATGTCTTTCCCTGACACAGACCATTCAAGTAGGACGAACTTCTCATTTCGTGCTCAAGAAAATTCAGAACACCACGAAGGAGTGTCGCCGTTCTTGCAACTTCAAGTTGACATGGTGTTTGGTTTCCCCATCGAGTAGATGCATTTGTTATGCCTCGGTGTAATGCATCGATTCCTTCACGCGTGGGTTAATGGTCCACGACCTTATTGTGTGACACAATCCCAGAAGACTGAGCTCAGCTTTAGGCTCATACCTAGTGCCAAATATTTTCCAAAAGCGTTGCAACAAAAGCCTCGTGGTGTTGAAGAACTAGAAAGGTGGAAAGCCACAGAATACAGATTTTTTTTTATGTACGTTGGCCCTCTTGTCCTCAAGGGTACCTTGAAGGATGAGCTGTACGCTCACTTCCTATATCTCTTCGTGACTTCAAGAATCCTTGCTTCACCTGCAATGTGTCGTACTCAGCACGGTTATGCCAGAACACTGCTTACTTCTCGCAAGAGTGTGTACATCTATACGGTGCACAAAGTGTGGTGTACAATGTCCACTCCATCATTCATCTTGCAGACGAGTGTAAAGTGCATGGGCATCGCGCTGGCTTCAGTGCTTTCCCATTTGAGTTCTACTTGGGCAAGATTACAAAACTTCTGCGAAGCACAAATAACCCTTTGTCCCAACTTAGCCGCCGTGTTTCGAAGCGCAGCCAGGTTCATCTGTTGAAGACGCCAAGAGCAGAATGGCAATGTTGAGGTGAATTCTACGTACATTCTTAGTGCAGGAGCACTGGTGTATGTGGAAGCGGTAAACGGAAATGAAGTGTGTTGTGCTTCCCTTCCTCAAAAGCGTGCCTCTTTTACCAAGCCCCTGCAATCTACGTCTTTGAACGTGTTTCGAACTGACAAGGCTTGTACTCGGAACAGATGGTGTCATGTGACTATTTTCAAAAATGCAAAACAATGGCTTATACTGGACTACAAGTCAGGCCACGTGATAACGCCACTTGTCCATTTGTAGTGGCTAGTTCCATCTCAAATCGAACAATCCGGTACACTTGATGTCTCGAATGAACGGGGGGAAAATATATGTTGAAGCCATCGGTGAATTAAGGGAAATAAACGCTTTCCGAATTCTCTGCGCTGCGCGGTTTGGGAAATAGGAGAGGAGGAAAAAACTGCCTCTCATAAGGCGACGTCGTCGCGAGCGGGTTTGAGCGTTCGCTACAAGGACATTTCTTCTCGCATTATAGTAATTTCTTGATCTGGCTTTAGACCACTTAGGGCACAATAGGATCCTTCGTTGGCAGTGCTGTACCGGTTTTTGTTTGTCTGCAAAAAAATATCAAAGTTGACTCAAAGTGCCGAAAAACACCATATTCACTGCAGCTGTGCGGACGATGAACTAAACGGATAAGGCTCAGCTTTATGCCGTTTAATTTGCATTCATAGGGCTATCGAGCGCTGTATAATTTTTTGCTCTACTTTGTAATGAACGTAAGCGATACCTCTTTCAGTAGCACCATACCACTGAAAAATTACGAATTTCGAAAGCCTTTATCTAAAAAACCCCACCAAAAACTTAGCTCGAAAATTTTATATGTTGTAGTTCCTTAGACTATGCACACAAGTAAAATCAAAATTCGGACTTGATCGGTAGGCGCACTGTGAATTTTTGCCAGCCCTATACGCGGAGCGCATTCAAGCGGAAACACCATGTCCCGCGCGTTGCAAAATCGAATTTTCCAAAGGGACTTTCAACTTCTGTGTTCATATAAAAAGTAACTGCTGTCATTTGAAACCATTCTGAGGTTGAAAGGTTTCATTTTCAAGGTTCTGAGCGTTCATAACAATGGTGTAATCGCTGAACCTAGATTGTGGAGCAACCAGATGTGCTCGCATTCTTTGCCGGATGTCACACTGCATTGCAAGTGCTGGGAGCCCTGGAAGAACAGAATGATTTTACATATTTGTAAAAGGTATATCTCTTCAGGGTTATTCTAAACAAGCATATTTACTGTACGCATTATGGCAGGAGGGACGCAGTGACCTCCAGTATTCTTTGAAACGTTTCCTTTCCTACGGCCCCATGACCTCGGACGGGGGAAATTGCACTGAGGAAAATGTTGTTGTGTAGTGTCATACACACACACCCAAGGCCAATTCATGGTGCCTTTTGTGAACATTGCCGAAACAGCCCGACTGGTGGCGCTGTCCAATATGTTATCCGGTTAGACATGCTGCGACCATGGGAAGGTCCTGATCGCATTTACTCCCTGAAGACACCTGGCGCAAAGTTTCGCCTACACACAGAAGACGCTTCACTCACTTCTCGACTACAGAAGTGCACGGAGTACCTTTATACAGAGTGCGCGACGATATCTGCATTACTGTAGTGGGTCGTCCTGGTATCACACCTACCTCGATGGCCTCTTCATTGTACAGTGCTGATTGTGTGGATTTCGCTGACTACCGCCTCATACACAAGAAAAAAGTGCCATCGACAAAGGATTTTCGCTTTACTTCGGAGATCGGCGTAGCTGCCATAAAGACTGTGGTTCCAGCAGATCAAGCCGAAGGCGTAACAGAAATGGGCCAGCTATGCAGAAGCTGCTTCAAATACTTCACAGCAAAGGTGGCTGAATCACAACACGCAGCAATGTTGCCCACATTTGAAAGAAAATCTGACAAGAACCTGCCATCAAAAGTAACATTCAGGAAAGTGGCTTCCACAACGGCCTAAGGCAGTTCATTACACGAGCACTCTCATCCACCCGGAATGTTCTGCATAACTTACGTTACCTTCTCGCCTTCGTCACCTTGTCGTCTTTGCTGTCAAGTTCTTGTTATTCTGTGTACTGTAAATATGCTTCGATATGATCACCATGGAGAAATATACCTCTTATAAAGACGCAAAAGTATTCTAAAGCTTTCTGTTCTTCACGGGCTCCCAGCACTTCGAATGCATGTGTGTCATCCCGCAAAATATGTGAGCACATATGGCTCCTCCTTAGTCTACATTCAGCGATTACAACACTATTGTGAACGCGACTGTCATAACGGTTTCAAATGATAGCAATTACTTTTTATGTGAAGACAGAAGTTGAAAGTCCCTTTGGAAAATTCCATTTTGCAACACGCGAGACACCGTGCCACGGATTTAATGCGCTCCGCGTATAGGGCTGGCAAAAAATTCAGAGTGTGCCTACCGATCAAGTCCGACTTTTGCTTCTTCTTCTGTGCACAGTCTAAGGAGCTACCTACAACATATACAATTTTCGAGGCAAGTTTTCAGTGTGGGTTTTTAGACAAAGGCTTCCAAAATTCGTAAATTTTCGGTGGCATGGTGTTACTTCAAGAGGTATGGCTTACGTTCCTGACAGAGTAGAGCAACAAATTATATATCATTCCATAGCCACATGAATGACAAATCAAACGGCATAAAGCTCAATCTTATCCGTTTTTTACATCGTCCGCAAAGTTGCACTGAATATGGTGAATATGGTGCAAAAAATATTTTTTGAAGACAAACGAAAATGGACACAGCACTGCCAACGCAGGATCCTATTGTGCCCTAAGTGGTCTAAAGCCAGATCAAAAAATGTCTATAATGCGACAAGAAATAGCCTTGTAGCGAATGCTCAAACCCGCGTGCGACGACATCATCTTATGAGAAGCAGTTTTTTCCTATTCTCCTACTTCCCGAACCGCGCAGCGCAGAGAATTCGGAAAGCGTTTATTTCTCCTAACTCACCGATGGCTTCAACATTTTTTTTTTCATTTCATTCGAGACATCAAGTGTACCGGATTGTTCGATTTGAGATGGAATAGGCGTCTAGTGTCAGTGCATGTCAGTTGTCTCTGCTGCCTATTTACTGTGGAACATTTCGAGCACTCATACCTTGTACTCTTTTTAATATTTTCGACTGCGCTGTATTAATATCGTGTTGCAGTTCTCATGCGTGCTTTCGCAGCTGTAATGTTTCCAGCAATGCTACTTATTTTTGCCAATCTTTAAGGGAAACCTCCATGGAGCGAATGTACAGCTAAACCTGCGAACTTGGCTCGGCGTCTGACGCCCTGCGCGAGGCGTCTAAAATGTGAGCGTTTGCCGCCGATCTGCCCATGCCAGATATTTTCGCCCAGTGTCCGCGATTCCGGAAGCGTCAACTGCAGATGAAGCAATCAAAGTGCTCTTCCGCTACGAATCTACGCCACATCGTCAGCACGTGGTTGTCTGCTCTCGTGAACCATCGTCATCGTCCTCTTCTTTCAACTGGATGCTGTCGTCTGCTCACTGATGAAGGAACGAATAACCGAGAGACACGGGACACGAAGACAAGCACAAGAGTTCTCAGACACAGTAATGATTTAATAACACCTAGCCTCCAAATACCTAACAACTCCCGGAGGGGAGAGGGGAAAAGGATGGCCTATTTACAAAGTTCCCGCGTTGCGTTATCGCCACCGTCTCTCCCCCCCCAAAAAAAAAGTATTTTCCACTTATCCCTTTCCTTAGACACAACCACAGTTTCGCTGAAGATGGGCTCACAGTTTCTGCATCGCCGAAGATGTTCAACTAGCTAGCTAGAGATATGGCTCTTTTTTAAATTTAGCTGGTGTTCTCGAAGGCGGTCACATAAACAAGGTCCAGTCTGCCCAACATAACAAAAACCACAACTTAAAGGAATAGAATAAACAACAGCGCATGTGCATGGTACAATCGCAGACTTATGCTTTACAGTGCAACCTTTTGGCACGACATTGAATGGAGTCAATCTACTCACCCTGAAAGCATTAGAAAAAACCACTTTCAACCCAAAATCTCTCGCAACAGATAAAATGTTATGGGAGACAGAATGATAATACGGTATGACAACTAATTTGTCGGAAGATGAATTGGCATTCTCATGGTTGGTGTCTAGCCGAACATGAAGCTTGCGTAGGAGAATAAGAGTCATCGTCACTGGAACAGATGCGCCTGTATCGAAGTGCTTGGCTGTGAGGGATGGCAAGTTTAGTATGAAGCGGGTGACAACTGTTTAATGCTAGATACTGTTGAGAGTCCGTAGGTTTACGGAGCAGGTTTGTGGACAAGACCCCGTTGGTTAACTTTACTTGGACATCGAGAAAGTTAACAGTTAAAGGGGAATAAGAATCTGTGAACTTGATGGCCGGATGTGCTTTGTTAAAGTCACTGTTAAATGTGATTAGGTCATCTTCTGATGGTGGCCACACCATGAAGATGTCGTCGAGGAACCGCTTGTAAAGCGTGGGCTTCTTCATGCGCTTCGACAGGAATTCCCCTAGAGCTCCCATAAAAATATTTGCATAGTTAGGTGCCATTTTTGTACCCGTGGCCGTGCCATGAACTTGCAAGTTGTGCTTCCCTTACTTAGTAATGGAAGAAGGAGGCTGACATTCACTTAAAACTTAAAGAAAGTGATTGGTGCCCTTAATGTATTTTGCGATGGCGTATTAGTTGTACCTGAATTACTTATATGATCACAGTCCTGAGCTGACACACTGGGTTCAAGCGTTGCTGGAGTATTAACGCTTTAACAGTATCAACAGCTCAGGACTGTAATCATATAAGTAATGCAGGTACAACTAATACGCCATCGCAAAATCATAATCTGCTTGCTAGAAAAACAGGTCCCACCCCAGCAGCCTCATCTGCGGAGATGCTACCCCAGAAGTCCCATAACGTCGTTAATTTATCGTCCCACGAACTTACCGATTCGGAAATCTCACTACTCAGCCGTGGCCTCTCATTCTGCCTCAGTAACAAGCTAGATGAATACCAACTTTATCTGGACTTAGATAATTTCGCCCGTCGTCTACGTCTGAAGGAATACTTTCATGACAAATCTAAGTCAGATTCCAACCCATTTAAACCGCTATGCAACTTTACGCCAGAGGCTAACCGTGAAAAGGCTCTGGACATGTACATCCGTGCAGTTCAAAAAGATATCATTAACGCTTACAATAAATCATACAACAGCAAATCTAAGGCAAATCTAACGCCGGCTGAGCAGCGCAGCCTTTCTGACCTTCGGGACCGCAGTGACATAGTCATTAAAAACGCTGGTAAAGGTGGTGCGATCGCAGTAATGGACAAATAAAATTACATTAACGAAAGCATCCGGCAATTATCGTGCGCATCGTTCTACAAACTCCTCGAGGCTGACCCTACAGAGAAAATTACTGCACATATTATCCGCAGTCTAAAACTTCTAAAAGCAAGTAAAAAGATAGATTCCACCGTATACTATTATCTACTCCCCAAAGACCCGGCAGCGGGCAGGTTTTATATGCTCCCTAAAATCCATAAACCTGGAAATCCAGGGCGCCCAATAATTTCATGCAGCGGTACAGCTACCGAGAACATTTCAAGCTTTGTTGACCGCCTTCTTAAAGATATACCTCCTAAATTACCATCCTAAAATAAGGACGCCAATCACTATCTTCAAGTTTTAAGTGAATGTCAGCCTCCTTCTTCCAGTTTGCTAGTCACGCAAGACGTTTCCTCTCTATATACTAACATCCCTCACGAAGATGGCATTGCTGCAGCTGAAAGGGCGTTTTCGAAATATTCTGACACCTCATACGATCCTTGTGTCCTATGCACATTTCTCAAGCTTATTCTGAAAAAAACTTTGAATTTGAGGGTAAGCACTACTGCAAGTTCATGGCACGGCTATGGGTACAAAAATGCACCTAACTATGCAAGTATTTTTATGGGAGCTCTAGAGGAGAAATTTCTGTCTAAGCGCCTGAAGAAGCCCACGCTTTACAAGCGGTTCGTCGACGACATCTTCATGGTGTGTACATGGACATCTTCACACTCAGAAGATGACCTAGTCACATTTATCAGCGACATTGACAAAGCACGTCCGACCATCAAGTTCACCCATTCTTATTCCCCTTTAACTGTTAGCTTTCTCGATGTCCAAGTAACTAACTCTATCTGGTCCAAGTAACTAACAACTAACTCGATGTCCAAGTAAAGTTAACCAACGGGGTCTTGTCCACAAACCTGTTCCGTGTTAAATATGCAAATTAATGCAAAGCACCCAAGTACTTAAAAGTACTAATTCCAATTTTTCTGTCAAACTTAATGGTGGCTTTGACTGTAATTCATCTAACGTCATTTATGTCATTCAGTGCGGCATGTGCCAAGCACAATACGTAGGTCAGACTAAAACATCATTTCGGATCAACAACCACCGATCTGACGCTGCGAAAAAGCCAAACCTCCCGGTCTCTCGCCATTTCAAACAACCAGGTCTAATGTGTCACTTTTTATTCTCCAGTCAAATTTTAGCTCAGACCGGTGCAGGGAACAACACGAATCTTATTTCATTTACAAATTCCAATCAACCATTAACGAAGATCTGGGAGCACTTTCAACGGTAAGAAATCTGGCCGCCTAGATGAGCTACACTTTCTTCCTTTTCGTTTCCTTTCTGTTTTTTTTTTTTGTTTTTGTTTTCTCCAGCAAAGTTTTAAGCAGCGCTCAGCCTGCAGGGAATTTTTCCCAAAGCGGACAGTGACCTATGGCGAATGACATCACAACCCGGACTTGACCTTCTGGAATAAACCCGAATCTAACTCACTGACAAACACCTGTGGCGTGCCCGTACCGATTGTGACGTCATGTACCAAACCTATTTAAGTTATATGTAACCAGCTACGCATCTTTTGTCCTGACGAAGACAGTGCCACTGTTGAAACGTCGACCCCTTGCCCATTTTACTTTTTAACGTCTCCCTATGTAATAAACTGGTGTTTCTAACTTCCCTAAATCTATTTCCGCGTCTTTTTTGATCCTGTTGAGAGTCCGTAGGTTTACGAAACAGGTTTGTGGACAAGACCCCGTTGGTTAACTTTACTTGGACGTCGAGAAAGTTAACAGTTATATATATTTGATATCAGTAGTGCCAAGGAGGTGCCAATAATGCCGTTGAAAGGCCAGTAATTGGCTCGTGGAATGAGCATGGAAAGAATGCCATGAGCGTGGAATGAGCAGGCCAACAGCGTTGCAGAAGCTGCTCTCTTGTCTCGGAGCCGGACTCGTATTGCGCTGATGAGAGGAGATCGTCCTTCCGCACTTCGAAGCCTCGTGACTCCCCTGGCTTCGCACCAATGGACTGCTAACATTCTCCCCCAGCCATGCTAAGCAGCGCTGATCCAGTGCTCGCTTTACGCATGCCTCGACATACCTCTCGTAAAGATGGTTTTCCTCTACACCAGTCCTGACCGGGGAACCGGGGATGATGAAATTTCCCAGCGGGCCTCACGCTAGGACGGTGCCGGTAGAACTGCCGAGCCAGGGCAGTAGCGCGTGGCAGCAGGGGCACATCGTCGTCAACATCGGTGGCCACCACAGTACTCCTCCTTGAGACGCCGAGCGGGTAGATACCATCACGATGTACGTGGAGGCCTAGGGAAGTGTGGGATACCACGGCGTACCGCGACTGGTACGGGAGATGAAGCCGAAGAGTGCCGGGTCAGTGCGAGATGATGGTGGCCTCCTATTACGAGCCCCCGGTGGAAAGACGTTCTCGGGGACTCACGAATTGTGCCGTACCGCCATCGACTGCTGTCCGCACTGGGTTTAGTGGTGGAGAGGTGGGCCTAATGATGCCTAATGGTGGTACTCGCTGCTAAATTTCCGATGGCAAGAGACCGAATTACGCCGAACATTGTGTTCTTCGTTCGGGTCACCAAATGTAGAGGACGATGGTCTTCCCCTACACGAGTCCTGACCGGCGATGATGGAATTTCCCAGTAGGCAGATGATCCTGGCCTCAAGCTGGGACGGTGACAGCGCAGTAGCGCGTTGCAGCAGGGGCACATCGTCGTCATCACCGGTGGCCAACACAAGTTCATTGAATGCACCTCGATGTCTCTTTTAAAGCGCAGTGCAGATACCGCTTGATACAAGTTGACTCTCCCCAATGCTGTCACTGCGGGGCTGAACACATTCTTCTCCATTGTCCATACTACCAACCTTCCCGAACCGTACTCTCCGGATCCCTTAACGAGCTGAACTATCGCTCCCTCTCTATCATATAGTT
This sequence comes from Ornithodoros turicata, assembly GCF_037126465.1. NCBI lineage: Eukaryota > Metazoa > Arthropoda > Arachnida > Ixodida > Argasidae > Ornithodoros > Ornithodoros turicata. The sequence continues at coordinate 140,416,348 of NC_088201.1, forward strand.
TTGTTGGTCCCTAGTCACATCTAGCTCATCAACACTGCCCTGAAAGCTCTCTTCGCCGGTCTGGATACCACAGGACTTCGCTTCTTATTGTGGAGCGGCTCGTTATTTCCTTCCCCGCATTAAAGGGACTATAAAATTTCCCGAACCCCCATACTTTTTTTCGATGGAAACTGTTCTTCCCGCAGAGAAACTAATATGCCACAAATTTTTCCGGCCGAAATCGCTCCACTCTGCGAGGAGGGCGCGCTGGAAATGTCTCTTCCGCGTTCCTCCTCTCCCGCGCATATTTCCCTGTCGATGGTGTAACTGTACGGACCGCACTTCGGTTCCCCGTTACGTCACCGGTGTTGCACAATGGCAAGTAATGCCGCGAGCTCGCGCTGTGGCTGCCGCCACTGCCGGAATCTGCCGATCGCGCGAAAGCTGCTTCCATGGAGATTTCCACTCCCGATGAACGCATACGCGGGATCTACGGCGCATGCTCCTGGCGGGATTCCTCGGCTCGGCAACACGTCACGATGACGTGTTGCTGAGCCGGCCGTGGTCGCGTCAAGTTGCCCGTTGTGTCTCCGCTCGGCAGCTCGCCACGGCGCGGCGCCAGCTGTCCTCCCTTCGCCGCTCCGTTTAAATTCGCTCCCGAGAAATCCGCTAGCGCGACGGAAGTAAAATTTCGGTTCTAGACTCAGAAAAATGTCTTCTTTCGAACGAAACGAAGAAAAAAATCGTTTCATAGTCCCTTTAACACCAGCAAAGGGGTAGAGTACCGCCCTCGGATGATGAAGCTCCCCATCCATCTCTCACAATAAAGTAGTAGTTGTTTGGGTCACCTAAGGAAATTATTTCGTATGTGCCTGTTCCACAAATTCTTCCATACAATTCCATTATAGCATTTGTATTTCTTGCAGGCTCTCTTTATTTATTTATTATTATTCTTGATTTTTTATTTGTTTCTGCAATTCTTTCTGTCTCCTGCGCTGCATTGCATTGAACATTTTAACTGTATGTGCTACTTTCTTACAATATATGTATACTTATCTATGATTTTTTTCTAACCTACAGTCTGCCTTAGCATTGTGTTTCCCATTGTACGGGTGTGTGCAGTGTACACGGATGTGATGACCCTTGTGGACCTCTCGGTTTCTAAAATAATAAACGATAAATATACAGGCTGAGGTAGAGGCGCAGCTTTATTACACCGCATGCAGACGTCATGACAATTAAAGAGTGTAATTCCATCGCCCCTGTGGCAGGTCTTGTGGTATACACGCCTGGGTGAGCACACTTAGGCAATATTTGAGCGACCCATAGAAGTAGCCTACGTTAAAACAGCGAGCCGTCAGGGCCACGCTAGGAGGCTACAAACTCATCCCAGTATTTATAACCGACATTAATGCGGCAGGTGCGTCCCTCTCTCAGTTTGGCAGTAACAAAGCCCATAAAGATTGTGGTCAGTAAGGAAACAAGTGTAAATTGGAGAAGCGGCACTTACTCTTGAAATCAGATGTGCCCCCGTGCCATAACTCGTATTTCCTTGCGAGAAACGAAACGCTGTTTCAGCGTCTACGTACCTAACCTGGCTGTCCCAGTAGGGCAGGAAAGGCAAGGTGTATGGGACCGTGGCAGGTACAAAGGAATTTCATTGTGAAGTGTGCGTACAACAAATAATGAAGAAAGATAAGTTGTAGGCACTAACAGCGCAGTTAACAATCCTCATACAGAGACAAACGATGACGAGGGATAGCGTTTCTGGTTATTGCAGGATCTGGAATCGGGACGCCGGCACTTCTCGGTTCAAGCCTCACAGGCGCCAGCACGTTAGAGGAGGTGAAGATGTCATGTTCCATGTTACACGACTGCTTCTTTGTGACATCATCCGGCAATGACACAAACCTGAACTACACCATCGTCCAACATTTAACGGAAGGATATGATTTTGCTGCGAAGGCTGCACCTTCGTACGCAGCACCGGCCAAACCAACCTCAGGTAGTGTTTTCGCTGCATGTTTGAGACATTGTTACTGTGCCTTCTCTCAACGCCACCGTGCCTACACTAGCCGCAACTGCGTAATTCAACGCGGTTGTCAACGTCTGTAGCACCAGCTGATGTGACGGTAGTTTTTAAGCTGATCTCCCTCCACACTGACACTCGAAGGTGACGTGTGCACCGGCACAGGATAGCTCAGGCTCAGGACCGGCACAGGATTCTCAGATAGCCCGCCACAGAGGTGAAAATTAATATCAGCGTTTTCTTTTGCACATTGGACGTCTGAAACATTTTGAGATTGATTCCCTGGTTGAATATTACCTTGTACCTGAGAATATCTAGAATATAGTCGTCCAGGAGATCAACGTCTGCAATGACCTTAATACCCTTCGCCTGTTTTTTCGCACTCTGTCCATTTAACCTAGTTCCTTAGGCGCGCCAAGTAAATATGTCGGCAGCAACTGCATTAATCCTTCATGCTACTGGCAATGTTGCCCGCACACAGGACTGATATATCAGAAATACCGTGAATAATATTCTGAGGTACTTCCGCAGTAGAAATGAATAGACGCAGATATATAATCGTGGGCAAAACGCACCGCAATCAAAACAGTCAACAGCTGCATCCAAGGGACAATGGATTCTGCTCTGCTGCTGTTCACTAGCAGAACGTAATTGTACGATCCCAACGTTACCACCAATCGTTGCGAACCGCAGGGTAAGGTAGGTCAGGCAGGTAGGGTAAGATTGCCGTCTCCCAGACGGAAGAAAAAAAGGCATGCATGATGTAAGTTACAGTGGCAACGGCAGCGAATGAGATGTTAAGGTTGTTTTTTGTTTTTTTCATATGCACGTTCTTCTGCTTCATGACAATACACATACATCTGTGTATTTGTGCTCTCGTGTCAAGAATGCGGTGCCTGCGGCTGTCTCCATTTCGCTCTAGCTTTGGGGCCTTTCGCCCTTGCTTGTGCGACGTCCCCACGCTCTTCAGGATACGTAAACTGCCTAGGACGGCCCATACTGCCACTGTTGCCCCCCCCGCGCACACACGCAATACCGCCTCCGTTGCTGCTAGAGCCCTGAGAAACCGCATATTCGGCGCCTTACCTGCTGCGGCCTCTGCGGGATATCAACGGTAGGAGCGGTGTAAGTCGGTGTGTTGTGTACGGGCGTGTGAAATGGATAATCGTATTGGAGCGCTTATTACACGAAAGATATCGAAACTGGAAGTGGGAGTACTGGAGCAGAATTGTCAGCACTCTGTGCCGGAATACGATATTTTGGAGGAGGTAACTAAGAAAATAAACGACGTTGCGGCTAGTTTTGATAGGGTAGGGTGGTCTATGTTGACGACAGTTGCACTATTTTGTTAAAGAGACTGTCGCATCCGGAGACATGCGTAGGAAATGGTTATGAGAATGATTGGATTCGTTCTACAATCGATTTCACAAATTTTCACTGCTGAGAAATGTTTGGGTTTTAAATAGGCGACCTTTTTCGATCAGCGAAACCTCCGATGACATCATTTTGACGTAGGAGCCAACAGGACCAATGCGAGGGCGGCACGCCGCCGGCACCGTTCCCCCATTTTCTCTCGGGGACATCGTCTGCTTTGCAGATGGCGTCGTGAATGGCTACGTGTATGAAACAACCTATTTCTTCGAAAGCGCTGTGCATTTCGCTCCGTGGTGAAATTGCAACATGTCTTTGAGTTCGGGAACGCGTCGTGGTGTTCCTGACAGCAAAAGTCGACTGGGGCGAACCCAGAAATGACGTTTCACGAGCCCAAGGACAGGGACGCCAAACAAGAGTTGGAAGCAGCAATCGCCGGCAGGCCTCTTGTCGTGGCAGAAGAATTGCACGTTCTGCACGTTGGTCTCTCGCATTTTGCCGACGAAGCGTACGCATGGGCGGACCTATTGCAATCCCGCATGGGACTGTCAGCAAGACGCAAGAGGCTAAAGCCCTATGCTGTGCCCACATTGTTCCATGAACAAATGGACACCACCGACGTACCGGATGAGCAGGTAAACATTTGTTTCCAGATGTTGTTTCCGAATGTACATCGGAATATGTATAAACCGCGGCCGGCAATGATGTACCAGACCCCTTTAGGCCCAACTAGCACCTCACGTAATTTTTTGACGGCATCCCTCTAACTTTTCCTGTTGCGATATTCAAAAGTTTATCAAATTATCTATTATTTATCAATTAAAGATATTAAAGTTTAAGAAAAGTTCATCCCATCCTTCTTTGCTCATGTATAACCAAAGCATGCACTCGCCATCATTTTTGTGAGCAAGAGAGAGCCATGGAGGCAGCTTTCCAACAGAATAGCCCCATTCGGCATTACACATTTATGCGTCATACTGTCCAACATCAAGTGCTCCATTTCTATCGCAGGTGGAGAGAAGCAACTTGATGGCAATGGTAGCAGCAATCTGCTTCAGGTGATGAGAGTGACAAGCTTCTATTTATTAGGAAAGTAGTCTAATATCTGTGTTGTATAGTGAATGAATTGAATTCTGTGTCAGAGTGAATGTTCATGTTGTGAAACCAGCAGCTCATGCGGAGTATCAGCCTCTACAGGTGACATATATTGCTCACATACTGTGAAGGCCTGATGATGTTATATAGCGAATTTTTATTTTTAGGTTCTAGAATTGAGGCTTCCACCTTCCACACTGAACAAGCCAGTGAAACTACAGTAAAAAAGCCCCTTTCCAGTAGTGTTTTATGCTGAGACAAACACTACGTTATGAACCCTTCAATATGCACATTATTGTTTTTGGTCCAGCTGCAAACACTTTCCGGAATTCTGTTTGTGATTCTAATTAACTTTATTCAAATGCAATTTTAGTAACTGGCTATGAACGGCGTCTCATGAACTATATATACACCTGTGACTTTTAGTACAATTCCAGTTACAGTGCACAGAGGACACAGAAGAAGGGATCAATAATATGATGGTATTGGCCATTGATATGTGGGTTAAGTTTTTTTCTCTTATTCTTTTTCTTTCTTGTTTCAGCACATCAAGCTTCACATCTGCACTGCTCGTATATTGTATGGATAAAAGAGCCTGTTGCCACACTGTCAACGTGAACCTAAATGCCAGCTCTCGACGCAGCAACTCAACAGATAGCATGGAGGAAGGAAATAAAATCTACTGATATAATGCAATCAGCTTTTGTTTGACACATTTAATATTTGTATCACGTTCATGAAGCTTTCATGTACATAAGAGGAGATAAAACTGTGACAATACACACATTGGCACTAACCTCTATCCTCTATTTAGAAATGAAGTATAAATTCATGCTCAGGGCAAAACACACCACTTTCTCTTTTTTTCCCCAGGGTTTGCGCGAGAAAAAAATCTCACCTAGAGCAATATGCTGCTACAGCCACGCACAAGGTCAACTGCAAAAAAGGACTCTCCGTCGACGTCCCGCCGAAGCTTTCTTTTCTTAAGGACTGTGCTTAAGACGAAATGAAAAGTGAACTGCACGCCGATTTGTGTACGGCACTTGTTGCAGAAAACATAACGTGGGCGAAGCTGGAGAACAGCGTCTTCAAGACCACATTAGAGAAGTACTGCAGGACGAAAATCTCGCCTTAGTCGACGCTGCGAAAAAAAAAAAAAAAGGCTCCACCTACGAAGGAGTGCTAGGTACCAGTCGTTCTGAAATACGAGAGTCCTACATCTGGATTGTTTATGGAGACTTATCGAGGCAACGGATGCAAATGGGAGATATCTAACCAACATGGGTCAGAAAAATTAAATCCAGGTCAAAGCATCCGCCCGTATTTTATATGCTACAAGCCACTGGATAGGACAAATGACGACACGGTGGCTTACTTTATCAACATTTCCATGGAAGATTTGTATTCATGTGGAGTTGAGTTAAGTGTTGCTTCTCTACACCGATGCTGCACCATACATGCGTCGCGCCGCAACATTACTAATCGCGTTCTATCCCAGAATGATTCACGTCACCTGCCTTGCGGACGCTTTGCATGGTGTTACAGAAAAAACCGGGAACAATTTCAGAGAGGTGAATAAGCTGGTCTCATCCGTAAAGTAGGTGTTTCTGAAAGCACCTGCAAGGTTAAAGGCCTTCAAAGACAGACTGCATGGCACCTCGCTCCCCTCTCCACACACACACCGATTTTGACGTGTTCGGGCACGTGGCTGAGCCCAGTCGAATACCTCCACACGGTTATTCACGGTTTTTCTCAGTTCTCGAGCGAAGAGGCCGATAGTGTGAAACGAGCCGAATATATCTTACAGGTGACTAAGATTCCTGCTCAGCTGGCGTAAATTTCGGCTACCTACGCTTTCATCTCCGGCAGCATTACGCGTCTAGAGGCATCCGGCCAAGCTTTGTGCGATGCTGTTGCTCTAGTGTCTACCGCACAAAACCGAATCGACACCGTGCCAGTAGGCCATGTGAAGGATAGAGTTGCTCAGAAACTAAAGGATGTACTCGACAGAAACCACTTTCACCACTGAAACCACATCCACTGTCGTAGGTCGTCCGATCGCCAGCGTGTGTTTCCGGTAGCGTCCCATCGTCACGTATGATGCGGACTTTCGTCACTATGTACGCTGGAACTCTATGACGGAGGATATGTCAGCAACCGGGTAGAATACCTCGTATTCCCCCTTCAGTGTATGCCATTGCGTTCGCGGGACGGAAAATAATTGTGTTTCCGACTTATCTAAAAGACGAGTGTCGGGGGGTACGACATTAATCGTGTCCGTTAATCTCGCATCTAAATTGTTGCCGCGCAAACGGCGTGATTTATGCTGCCGAAGACGTCCGGTTTTCTCCTCTTTCTTCGCCCGGCCCCTCCGAGATCTCGGAGAATTTCTTGACCCGTATCTTTCTCCGATCTTTTAAGCGCTCTTCGAAAAGAGTCTCCCTCCGCAGATTTTTGGCCACACGTTTAGCTGCGGCTACAGCCGTCTTTTTTAAGTAGGGCATTACGCGTTTAAAGGGTGGAATAGTGAAACGCCCGAGGTGAGAAAAGAAATTGCCTCCCCTCTGGTACAGGTGCGACCTGCATACCGTCGGAACGCAGATTCCGTAGATTGGTATCGCTATAGTGTACATGATTAAAGTGAAGCATCATCGTCGATATACCGCGATTTTGTAGCGGTAGCTTGCGACCAGTGTTGTCGCGTATACAGTAGAGACTGTAATTGAGGAAATTTCGCGCTGCACAACTTAAATTACTGAACGTAAAGAAAGCTGAAACTCAGTTGTTCTTTCGTTGTATCGTAAACGAAGGGAATTGATATCAGTATCGAATGACGCCAGTTTCCCACTCCGGAGGGTGTGACGGGATCTGTGTATATCATAATACAGTTAACGGGAAGATCTATGGTCACTTCGTCGACGCCCGTATCATTTTCGGTAAATACGGTTTTCGCGCCAAAACCCAGTACGTATGCAAAGTAATCGGATAATGTAACCGACACATTTTCTGGCAGCTCAGTGAACACTTCCTCGCGCATGCATCGTACGCGAGGGAAGCCTCGGGTTCGAGTAGCTCATTGAATGCGCTCACGAGAGCTTCGGGTGTTTCGTAGTAATTTGGTGGAAGTGGTGATGTGCCAAGTTTCCATCTGTCGAGTGTTTATGTGGATGCGGTACGTCTTCACTATGGGATTACACGTGATGCTCTTTCGGGATCTTTCAACGTGGATGTGCTTCACCTGAATGAGTTCAAGAAACTCGGTTGACAAGAAATTTGCAGGGGGAGAGAGCGAGTAAGTGTTGTCTTTGTATTCCACCCATGATTCTGTATCATTTGTCGCTCTGAAGAATTCGTTGAATGTGTCGGTAATTAGCGATCGAGGTTCCAAAATTAGATCGTTACTGATCATTATCACCCAGCGAACTCTCATAATAACGGCGTTTTCCTCCACAAGCGGTAACTCGTTTGGGACAGAGCGTACTCTACCGCCCTCCGGGTAATCTGCATCGATGTCGGCGATTCCAAAAGCGAGATGCAACGGTCTGTCGATTAATTTCACCGAGCGCACGCACTACGGTAGCTTAAACACGTAGTGATCTTCCTCGTAAGTCCACTCTATCGCATATTCGGTTTTATTCAATCGTGTGTTCGTGTCTTCGAGCGTGAGCTGCTTTATTTGCCTCTTCTCCATTGATAGCGTTGTCAGGTTATCCGGCGCTGGGTTCACGTTCAGGAAGCTGTTGGGAATGGAAAATTCCTCTAGACCGACAACGTACGAATCATCCAGGTGTAGCGGCTTACTAACGTGATCGTGAAGGCGTTCAGCGTGTTGGACGGGTGCAGGTCCATGCTAGCGTTCGAGAGCAGATACACGTAAAATTCACTTTCTGACATCACTGGCGGGCACCCAAGAATTGTGATCTTCGGCGTATCCGAACCAATGAACCAAGTAGTGCAATATGCCGTTAATTTTCTTCTTTTAATCACCGCGGATATATGTCCCTCATCATACGAGGAAAGATGGTGGACGGGCTGCAATTCCTGATTTTAGAATCATCCCATTATTTCTTTTCTCGTCGAATCTTTCACGTACACTACGGGTGGATCGGTATTTCTCGTTCGTGACACCTCGAACACTTCGGCCGTACACCTTCGATCGTAGCATCTGGCGAACACGCCGCAATCTAACGCGAGCCTCATCTAGTCCCCTACTGGCCGGTTTCATGTCAGTTCAGGCAGGGAGGTCCCATCGATCTCTTGGATTCTCATACTTTTTTTTTATATTTAGAAGCTCGTCGTACATGATGATCAAAAGCGGCAAAATGAATTATTTCTACCGAATAGTTTTTGTGCAAAAAACTCCAGAAAATGTGGGCCTGAAGTCGAGTATTTCGCTTTTGTCATTTTTGCACGCGTATATCTACTGAGTTTTAAAAGCTATTGTTCTGCAGTTTTTTTACGCTTTAGCATGCCTACTGACCAACAGCCCGAGCGCAAAGTTTGGCGCGCAGGTGCAACGCTTTGTGATATAGAAAATGCTGAACATGCTCTAGAGCGCAGTTTCGTACCAACTTCGACGCGTGATTTCTCTGGCTGTAGATGCCCCTCATTACCGTATTTGGTATCAGTTTACTCAGCTTTTAACGCTCTTTTATTTGATATATCTCTCGCGCGTGTACCCCCTACAGGTACCTACTGAGATCGACAAACGTTTAAGCATATTTCGAAAAAACAAGGATTTTGCGCGTCTCTTTCTTAAAAAGGCCCCTTTTGATTTCATTTATTTTTTGCCACACTCTTAAAAAAAGGGTGTACTTTAACTCCTTTTTTGCCACATATATAACACCCTTTTCGAGAGTACAATTACGCTCAAAAGGGTGTCTCCTCACCCCCTCAAGGGAGTAGCATAACACCTTTCTCCCTACTGGAGAGTAATATTACTCCCCGGCAGGGAGAAGGTGTTATGCTACTCCCTTGAGGGAGTGAGGAGACACCCTTTTGAGCGTAATTGTACTCTCCAAAAGGGTGTTATATATGTGGCAAGGAAAGGAGTTAAAGTACACCCTTTTTTTAAGAGTGCAGGACATGGCCCGATGTTAGATCTTTCAGCTGATATAAAAAAATTCTGTTTCAAAAAGTGTGCACTGGCGATGAGCGCGTTAAAACGCGGCCCTACTCTGCGCGCGTAGTTGTCGGAGTGGGGCTGACCGTACCGTGCGATGGAGACCTCTTGTCGATGCGCCCTTCGTTTGGGCAGGGCTGTCTGGCTTTCTCCTTACTTCAGCTATTCGTCGGCAAGCTTTTGACTTCCTGCTAAACAAAGAATCCACCCCTGGGAGTACGCTGCTGTGTAGGTGTCTTTCAACTTCAAGAGGATTAAGTCTCCAACGAAAAGTACATGATAGCTGTATTCTAACGACTAAATGGTCAGCGAATGTAAAACTTCTCTCTCGCAAGCTGCATACACGGTGACGTGCATACTGTACAAATAAATTTCGAGTTAGAAGCTGCTTTTTCAGGGAGCTCCCACAAGTTCCTACGAGGCTTTCTTTACTTCATTTTACAATATTTTTAAGTTATGCCAAGGGCTTTCAGCTCAAAACGCGTGTTCTGTGCTGACTACAAGAGGAGTCATAAAAATATTTTTCTGAACCAGCGACAATGGAGAAAGGTGAGCGACCTTAATATCGGGGCTCTTAAAGGGTTCTGTCTGTCTGTCAACGAAGCATCGCTGGTGTGTGAACACAACTATCTCTGTCATCCCTGTTTCAAGTTCTATGATGCTTCCATCGTTCAAGCTCTATCTCAACAATCTTCCTCTTCGTCGTGTGCGAGTCAGGCGACATCCGTTGATCAACCGCGTCTAATCCAGCTTGATGCAACTGATGACGTAAACCGTAGTCTTGTTGCCGCAAATATTGATGTTACGCCTTTGAAGACCCTTGGTGCAGCGAAGCAACGACTACGAAAATCGTACGTCAGAAGAAAGAAAAGGGAGATCCAACAGGAGATGTCACAGAAAGCAAAGCAGCCTATGACGTTGAGACATCTGAGCAGGACGAGTGCAACGTCTGCTCCCAGTGGGTGGAGGGCTTCCGTAAAGCCCTTCAGAAATGCACTTCGTATCAAGATCGGTGCCGACTGTACACGCTGCTTCCTAGTTACCTCAGCAAGAAAGATATTCAGCGCTTGGTCCCAGAATCCACGAAGCATATGATTGAAAAAGCGCGCAAGGTGAAGGGTAAGGCAGGAGTCTGGGCTGTTTCGGACATCTACGAGGGAAAAAAGGCTAGAAAGGAAGATGTGGACATTGCCTGAAAATATTACACAGACGACGACAATAGATGCTCTGTGCAAAGCCCGAACATGAAAGACGTGCTCACGGTGGTGATCAACGACGAAAAGGTCCAAGTTGTCAGGCGTTACATGACGCAAACAGTGCGTGAAGCGTACCAACTTTGCAAAGATGAAAACCAAGGTACAAGTCTAGGCCTCACGAAATTTTACAGCCTACGTCCAAAGCGGGTGAAAATAGATACTCGGCAGGACGTTTGTTCTTGCATTTACGGCGCAAACTTCCAGTTATGTGTGTGTACCGTACAAAATAGTGGTCGTTCTGCAGTAACAGCCGAGGAAATCAAGTCATATATGATGTGCGAAGTGAATACTGCATCTTGTTTTCTTAGACTTTGTCAGTGTTGCAAAGGAGAAGAGGGTCTATCTCTTGATAAAGTCGGCATTGACATTGACGATGATGTGAAAGTTGCCTTGTGGGAATCCAGAACTCTAGTCAAAAAAGGAGTCCCGGCTGCACATTTCCTCTCAGAGCGAAGGAAGTGGGTGGGTTCTCACATTTGCCATAATTACGTCAGAAACGTTCAGAGCAAAGCTATGCGGGAGAAAAAGACTAATCCTCCTACCAAGACGCACATAATGCACTTTGACTTTGCTGAAAACTGGACAGTAGCTCTGCCTAGTGAAATACAAGCATACCACTGAAAAAAAAAAACAACAACAACAGATTTTCATATTCACATGCGTGGTTACAGCTGGCACGGAAACTTAGTTTTGGTGTGGTGAGCGAAGACCTGTGTCACGATTCAGCACACTCGCTGTTGGCTGCGATCGCTATTGAAGAGTGGCTTGACGAGAATGTTCCTCTTGCAGCTAATATGATTTATGTGTCAGATGGAGCGGCGAGCCATTTTAAAAATCGGTATAGGCTTTATGAGCTCTCCAAGTCTACTTTTGCGAGTGAGACATGGCTGTTCACGGGAACAGGCCACGGCAAAAGTGCGTGCGACGGGATCGGTGGAATGATCAAGCACCATGCCACGATACATAACCTGCGTTCACGTGAGCAAGACGCCATCCTCAGATCACAAGATATGATAAGATGCTTGCCAAAATACCTAAAGCGCGTCCAGTTGCTGCATCTACGCGCTGAGGACGTGATTTCTTTTTGAATGGAAAAGAAAAGGGAATGGGTAAATGTACCGCATCAACCTGGCATACAAGGTTCACATGTGTGGCAAAGCAAGACATCGGAAACTGGAAGCCGAGAAACATTCATAGCTCCTACCTAGGACAGTGAATGCAGAAAAGTGACATTTTCATAGAAACTCAGTGAAATCATTTCCTTCCTCACTGCTATTGTGAAATGCTGCTTCTGATTTTGCAGTCTTGTAAATACGTCTATATAAATTACCACTTTTGATTACACAAAGTTGTTCATTTTCTTGTACGACATCGACAGAGCGCTGACACCCCGCGGTACCGCCAGCCCCACTCCTACACCTACGCGCGCAGAGTAGGGCCGCGCTTTAACGTGCTAATCGCCAGTGCACACCTTTTGAAGCAGAATTTTTATATCAGCTGAAAGATCTAACATCGGACCATATCCTGGCAAAAAATAAATGAAATCAAAAGGGGCCTTTTTGAGAAACTGACGCGCAAATTCCTTGTTTTTTCGAATCATGCTTAAACGTTTGTCGATCTCAGTAGATACCTATAGAAGGTACATGTGCAAGAGATATATCAAATAAAAGAGCATTAAAAGCTGAATAAACTGATATCAAATACTGTAATGAGGGACATTTACAGCCAGATAAATCACGCGTCGAAGTTGGAACAAAACTGCACTTTAGAGAATGTTCAGCATTTTTTATATCACAGAGCATTGCACCTGCGCGCCAAAATTTGCTCTCGGCCTGTTGGCCAGTAGGCATGCTAAAGCGTAAAAAAACTGCAGAACAACAGCTTTTAAAACTCAGGAGATATACTCGTGCAAAAACGACAAAAGCGAAATACTCGAATTCAGAACCACATTTTCTCGATTTTTTTCCACAAAAACTATTCGGTAGAAATAATTCATTTCGCCGTTTTTGATCATCATGTACAATGAGCTGCTAAATATAAAAAATACTAAAAATCCAGGAGGTCGATGGGACCTCCCTGCCTGAACTGACGTGAAACCAGCCACTTCGTACTTGCTCTCGCGCGGAGTCGTCTTACGATTCGATATGTTGAAGCGGCTTCATTTCCTTCTGAACAAGAGAGAAACTGATGTTCTGAGGCTGGAACACATAGAAGGGACTTCACTTCACATTTTCAGTGACTTTCATCTTTCATGATTTTCGGCGTTCACATTTTTCGGCTTTTCGCCCGTTAACGGAGTGTACAGAGCCGTTATACTCGGCTACCATCTTCGGCAGCGCAGTGATATATATATATGACATGTGAAAAATGTAACTAAGTTAGTAACGAAGTTCTTGAGCCTGAAATGTAACTCGTAGTTACTGAGTTACTTAAAAAAGAACGAGTTACTTTCAAGTTACTTCGGACACAAAACAGCATTACGCAGGTGCAGCGTGCGTGAGCAGTTGTGTTAGACCTTGAGTTGCCTGCAGTGGAGTGCAACACGCTTAGATCGTTTATGTCCAGCAATAGACCTCTCCCTGTTTGTAAACAAATGACGTCATACTATTCGACAGCGCCACAAATTTGGTAGAATTGAGCTCGAGCTAGAGGTGAACAAGGTCACTGTCTTGAGGGGATTACGATAAGGTCTCTTAAAGGGACACGACCCCCGGTCCTGCTTTTCTTTCAATGCAAGGCAGCAAATAAGTGCCCGTTCGTGGAACCCAGCCCTCTGCTTTTGATTTGTTTCGGTTTCAGTCTGTCTACCAACATCATGATGACGTTTCTCTCGTAGAGGTCTATTCGAACGCTTTGCATCTTACTCCCTGTGGGCGCACAATGGTTCAGCTTCATTTCAGTGGCAGCGGTTCTTACTTCCTGAATAAAATAATGTAATTGTTTCAATATCACGTTTTATGGCAAAAAATGCCATGAAGGAACCCTAGAGAAAGCAAGAATATATGTGGACGTTAGTGAAAGCAGAGTAACTTGGAACTTAACTTAAGTTGCTTTGGCAAAGTTCCCTGAAAAAGGAACAAGTTCGTCTGAAAGTTACCACTGCACAAAAGTACAGAGTAAAATAACAAGTTACCAAAAAAGGAACTTAGTAACAGTAACGAGTTACTTGTAACGAGTTATCTCGAACTCTGGACAGAACAAGGCTTGTGTGATCAGGATCACGGACGCATTCTTATGGTGGCTACCACGCACAAACAGCAACACCTACTTCCGATAGAACCCCCTCTTCCGTGATTTGATCGTCAATAACTATGAAAGTGGGATATTGTTCATCCCAATCTGTGGGTATCGGTCCATAAACTCCACGCCGTCGAAGCCCTTTTCCCATCCAGCTGCATGCTTTCGTGCGTAGAGTATCCTCTGCGAGGGAATGCTAAATAACTCGGGATGTCACATTATATTCTGCGTGAGCACTGTCTTGCCACACATGGACGCGCGGAGATGATAATTCGATCAGGGTGCTGGAACTGCATGCGCATCGTGGAATAGCTTGAGCAGACCGTGTAGCGATGAGTGATGCATGTTTACTTTCATCCATAGCTCCTAGTGCGATTGATGACCGTCTCCAGGACTCTTATTTCTTCCTGCAGCTCGAGCAGTGATTGCTCCCTGTAAGCCGATAGGTACTCATCCAAGATTTCGCGTATGATGTCCCAGAACTTGTTGGCGGTGAAATGGGAGCGTGGTATGTGGCAACACATCTGGACGAAGTTCTCTTGCTCGCGTGGCACCTCGAAGTGGAACCACGTGAAGTTGATGCACCTGAGTTGCGCCATCTGTAAGAAACCAGTCGAAGAAACTCGGTGGACGGGCATCTCAGTGTATGCTCGTGTTAGAGAGTCACCTGTTTAGTGCAGACCCAACAGCAGATTTTCATTACGTTCAATGTGTGTATATTTCATTTACTGCGCCACTTTAGTAAAAAATGAAACCAACCCACCTTCTTCATTTGTTATGTTTTAGAAGGCAACCTTGTACGTGGACGCCTAGATGGCAATAGCGTCGGCTCCTGTGCTTCTTGCCCACACTTGGTGGTGCGCGCTGCGGTGTGTGGCGGGTTTGCCTTGCTGTTGCGCCTCGTCTGCGCGTGTGTTCACAATAACAGAAATTCTTGTCGTAGCTACAAAGCACGGCACGAAAGGTGCAGCAATTACTGGAACGCAAAATTTGGACATTATCGCGCAAGCTACGTATCATGCTGCGTTGACGCGAAAGTGACACGGAGACAGATGGACGCTCTACTTTAAGTAAACGCCGGTTGAAAATGAATCGTCGTAGATCAACATTTTACCAGAAGCGGCAACGAAAGGTTCGTCACAACTTTGTCAAACGCGCATGAGGAAGTGTTTTCGCATGTTTCGACGGCGTTGCCCAAACCTGTTCACACGAAACATGGATGTGCAAAGAATGAGCAACTGAGGAAACAACCAATTTCTACACAGTGCATCTCTTTGCATAACAAAACAACATTACCAATGGACGAATCTGGAGCCTTTCTTGACAAATGCCATGTAAAACATAACCGTCAGAAATATAAAAAGCCAATATACGTCCTCTGCACTGCCCATTTTGATCCGGTAATGTCCGCACGGGACATCCCTGGTCGCTGCAATGGCGCTGTTTTTCTGTCTCATTTCTGCCCTTCTCTCGCACATAAAGTGGACCTAAAAAATATGTACATGAGACGTCCGAATGTCCGTTCTCGAATATTCCCCGGGCATCCATAGCAGCGCAATGTGTTGTTGTGGAATGTACCAAGCATGAGGCGAAATATTGAGAGGCGAAGTGGGAAGACACTGTTGTGAAGTCATTGCGGATAAAACCGCTAAAACAATGACGAAGAACGACACACACAGGTAGCGGTACATGTGTGTGTCGTCCTTCGTCTTTATTTTAGTGCTTTCAGACGTCATGTGCACATTTTACGAATGTACAAAACTTGCCGCATAATTCTCTTTGTGCTTGCAATGTATGTTCCCGGTGCATAAATAATCCTTTGCTAGAGGTACCACGAATAAATCACACTAATAAATCTCGGCAAATCAACACGTTCAGCGTTGTCGATACACCCGATTTACCAACACCCTTTGCGTCTTTTTCTTCTCTGTTGCCTGTGCACCGACATGTCATTGAACCGAAATGTGCGTGCACCCAAATGTCTGTGAACCGAGATATCCGTGCACCGAAGTGCCCGTGCACTGAAAGGCCCGTGCACCGAGATGCCCTACACCGAATTTTCCTGCACTGAAATGTCCGTCGCCCAACCCAACCCAACGTACTCAACACAGGTAAACCTAAGTTTCCCCTGAGTCATTCCAGCTCAGTCGTCCCAGTCGCGTGGCTCGAGCATCGTGGATTTGCGAGAGAAAAAAATATGATGTTGCCCTTTATGGGAACATGAACTACACAAAGTATGTTTTCCCGCAAGCGCATTGGATGGCCGCTAGGGGGCTTTAAACTCCCGCACAAAGCAGTAAACCAGGGCGTGCGCGAGCGCGCACTGGGCGAGTGCGGCTTCACATTGGTAAATAATTCAAACGGGACTGTATTCACAAAGCCTAGTACTAGCTCTGCACCGGTCCACACCAGTCCGCAACGAATCATTCGAATGGGAGCGTTCGGTGAAATATCCTCTAAATCTACTGACTTTGCGATTTTTTTACTAACTATTAAGGTAACTTGCAAGAAGTAATTTCTTACAAGCTAAGACCTGCTCAAGCAAGCTCGAATATTGCGCGGTTTTTCTTTTAAAAAACCGCAAAGTTGCGTGTTCAAGCAAAAACCCGTAATTTTGTTGAGCCGCCCTGAAATTTCTGAACATGCTGTGACATCGAAACTGGCTCAGAACAGTAGTCTAATGTCCCAATAATCATAACACAAATTTTCTCAGAGGTGGTTTTCGCTTAAGGCGAGCAACGATTTCTTACAGTTACTCTGGTGCCTGCAAGGGCCGGTCTTGCCTCAGCGAAGCACGCGCGACAAAGGGGCTTCTCTAGTATTTCTTTGAACAAAGAGAGATTAGGGCCACCTGCAGCGACAAACCTGGGCTCATGCACCGCCGAGTTGACGCGACATAACGAGTCTTCCGGTGGCCTCTGCCCTTGTCACCGTGAGGGACACTCTCGTGTGGATGGACCTCCATTAGCAGCTGTTGCCTTGTGTAGGACGAAGGACCTTGATCAGCTGATCCTTTCGCGGTAACACAGACCCGTTGCCGACTTCCTCCTTTTAGAATTCACTCTCGAACCTGGCGGTGTCTACACGTTGGAAGTAGTGGATGGGTGAAGGAATAATTAGTGCACATAACCAAGTTCGCGGCAGAGTGAAGGTAACATATCCTTGAGTCTGAGGAATAGAGGGACAACGCAGGGAACGAGGGAGACGAAGTGCACGCGGAGACTCACAGGAACAAACAGAAAGATGTCGGTGCTGTTATCGTTCGTGAAATCCCACTGGTTTGCTTCTTCAGTGTAGTTGTGCGGCCGGCGACGGTGCGCGTTGCTTATGGAAGGAACAGCTGGTGCCAGTGGCTCAGTCACATGAGATCCTGATTCGGCGTGTTTATGCTCGTTCGGACGTCGGAACTGCACGGAAACTGGATTGCTTGATTTTTCGTCTCTAGAAGATGACGAGCAGTTCCTTATATCGTCCAGGGTTTGGCGTGACGGCAGAAATATCATGATGATATGCCTGCACCACTATGACATGTACGTTCGGCACTACCCGCAAACTGCAGCGTCGACGAACTGTGTTAACCCGTTTTCCAGTCACAGGAAGAAAGTGAAAGGCACGAAAAACATTAACGTGAATTTGGCAACAAGGGCTGCATCACTGTCACTCATACCTGGCGATCGTCTTTGCGTAACGTGGCACGAGCAATGCCTGAAGTTTTAAGAACAAAGCGTTCCCGCGCCGCAAGGAGCCCAAGCTTCTTCCGGTAGTAGCACAAACGATGATGAGCCGTTGGAACTGCTAAGTGCATCGCTGCCTTAAGGGGAGACATATGCGAAGAAGGTGGTTATGAAGATCCAGGCGCGTGCGAAGTCTATTATGTCAAAAGGGCTTGTAGTAAAACTTGCCAGAGACTCAACCGACAAAACAGCCATGGCTCCAGACTATGAGAGCCTCCTCTACGAGCTCAAGGAAAAATGCAAGGACAAAGTTTTGTCAGCTAGGAAGACATCAATTCTGAGCCTTGCCCCTGCCTCCTGGTCGAGGCAAAAAGGGCTGGACATCGTTGGAGCCCCCGAAAGGCAGGTGCGAAATGCAAGGGAACTAAAGCATAGCACTGGGGTCCTCGCGGAGCCTTTGCCATGGCCGAAGAAGTGAAAACGTACATATGGAATTTTTACGAAGAGGACACAGTAGCGTACTGCCTTCCCGAAAAAAAAAAGACGTTAAGGGGCACCAGAAAAGAACGGTCCTCGTAAACCTACGTGAAGCGTGTGAAGCATGGAAGAGCAGCAATCCCGGCCTGAGAGCGGGGTTCTCAACATTTGCTAGCCTTCGCCCAGCATGGTGCGTTCTGGCTGGGGCACCTGGAACACATTCCGTTTGTGTGTGCCTATTCCATCAGAACCTGAAGTCGATGCTGCAAGCTATAGGGTTTAGAGAAAGTTACAAGGGGCTTGTGCGACTGCTGGTGTGTGACGACATCGGGAAGGAAGAATGTATCCTTTCACGCTGTGCCTGTTTTCCTGGGGTAGGTAATGCCAGGAAGCACCTTGAAGACCAGCAACTGCTGCCAAATTAAAAATCAAGGCAAGTAGTTGTTGCTGTCTGTGGTTCCTGTTCGCGTTTTGTTTGAGCAAACGTAGGAAAGCTCGCTCCCTCCCCGCGTACTACGGCTGAGACAAGGTCGGCCCTTGCAGGCCGCCTGCGGCACAAGGGCAACTTTAAAAAATCGCTGCGCACCTTAAACAAAAAACACCGAAATTTGAGAAAATTTGCGTTATGATTATTCGGGCATTGGACAACTGTTCTGAACCGATTTCGATGTCACTGCATGTGCAGAAATTTCAGTGCGGCTCAACAAAGTTACCGGTTTTTGCTTGAACACGCAAATTCGTGAGTTTTTTTCAAGAAAAACAGTGCGATATTCGAGCTTCAAACTTTCTCTGCACATTATTTGGACAGGTCTGAACTTGCAAAAAAATTAGTTGTTGGAAGTTTCATTAATAGTCAGTGCGGAAAAAAATCGCAAAGACAGTGGATTTAGAGGACATTTCACCGAACGCTCCCATGCGAATGATCCGCGGCGGACAAGTATGGACCGATGCAGAGCTAGTACGAGGCTTTGTGAAGACAGTCCCGTTTGAATTTTTTACCAATGTGAAGCTGCACTCGCCCAGTGCGCGGCCGCGCGCGCCCTGGTTTATTGCTTTGTGCGGGAGTTCAAAGCCCCCTAGCGGCCATTCAACGCGCTTCCGGTAAAAAATAATTTTTGTGGTTCATGTTCCAATCAATTTCTCCGAAATCGGCGATGGTCGAGCCACGCGACTGGGACGATTGAGCTGGAATGACTCCCTTTGTAGGGAAACAGGAGGAAAGGGTGAGGAAAGCTAAGAACGCCTAACCCCACGCAGTTGTTGCCTTGTCTCCTTGCCTGTGTCCTCCAAATTACTGACCCCTAAATGGGAGACAGGGCATTAGAGGGAGAAATGCAGTATTCTGACATTATCCATATACTATATTCTCTTAGTGGCAATCGTGTTACACGTCCCCAAAACATTGTCAGGAGTAATTTGGAAAGACGATTGCGATGCGATATCCGCATTCACATCGGGGCTGATCGTGGAAGGTATGCTCAGAAGGTTGTTGAAGGATCCCAACGTTCGATTCGTGGCTATCAAATACTGAGCAACAACTATATCAATGAACATCGCGCGTCTGCAAACACGCGCGCGGAGACCATACACCGTTCCCGTTAACTTCGTTTGTAGCAGAGGCCCTCGTGCATGCTGAGTATAGTTCTTCCTGACGCAAACATGATATTCTTCCGCTCAATGGCAACACAATTCACGTATACTTCGAAGGCACAGCGACACAAATGACGGCAGAGTTACAGCTAGTGTGGCACATCGAGAGGAGCGCTTCGTCAACGCACAATAGGTTCTGTAGAAACCACCCTAGTGAAAAGACCCCTCAGGTCTAATGTGTTATGGGACTGAGAGGTCCTCTCAGCCTGAGAGGCTGGTGGACCTCTCAGGACCTCTCAGAAGCTAATGCCCAGATCTGACATCGGAACATCAATGTTCAATTTCGCCGTCTACGCAGCACCTGTCGTCGGAGCGGTAAAATCATACAGTGCTATGATACACCAGAGATAGATACAGACAAGTACATGCCACAAAACTCCGCATATATTGAGTTCCTTCGATTGTACAGATACACTCACGGCATGCACACTGCTATCAGATTATCTAACCGTTATTTCAAATGTCTTGCAGAATTGTGAATATCTAATATTTGTTAAAGGATCGCTCGCAAGAAACTACACGAAACGGTAAATAGCAGCAACAGAAACTAGCACTTACATGTCTACGAAAGCATACATTCATCATCAACACATACTGTCGAATTCCATGAAGCGTGAACTCATGGGACACATATTCGCAATGTCGGTACAGCGGCGATGAAAAATATCCTTGAAGAACTCTGCTTCTCGGTGATCAAGTTCGTCTGTTTTACGTATACTTGGGGACTCGCGATGCACCGTCTAGTTTCCCTTGCTTGAGTAAGACGCCAACTAACTGGCGAGATTGGGTTCTCACCACCTTGGGTGGCTCATCAGCTGTCGCTTCGTACGAGATTCATCTGTAAGAAATACAATTTCAAAATGTCAGTGTAAGTCAGTGTGTAGGCATCGAAAAATATATAACATACCGTTTGGCACAAAGCGCCGTTGGTAACCTAACGTGGTTGGTAATCTTCCTATCGGCGCTCATAATGCCTGTCTGCGAATAGTGGTAAAAGCGTAAAGTGAACAGGAACGCCTGTCACTTACAAACGCATATTTGACACGTCGTCTAAATACCTCAACAGTTAGAATCCCGAAGACAAAACGCAAATTACTTGAGATCCGAGGCCGACGTACTCACACTTCAACATTTCAAAACAGTCTGATTGAACCGCTAGCGACTGGCCGAAACGCTTCCACTTACGTGCAGTGCAATAATGCACGGATTGCAAGAACAATAGCTTGAAGGGGAACGGCAATACAAGGTTATCACGGCACATGTTCTTTGGAGGAATAATACACAAACACATGTGAAATCTTGCAAACTATTTTTCAAAGCGGACGAGGTAGCATGTCCCGCGACGCGGAAAACATCTAGCAACTTGCTCTGGTAGGTGTTGCAGGACGCACCGTCGCAAAGCTCTCTGAGAGGTCCCCCCAAACCCCTCAGTGCAACATGAATGATTCTACAACGTCTTCCAGATTTTCTCTAAAAGGTCCTCTCAGACCCTTCAGAAGTGCTAAAGGGTCCTACCAGACCTTTCAAGATTTCTTGAAAGGTCCTCTCAGACTTCTCAGGAAATTTTGAGAGGTCTCTTAGACACATTTTCGATAGGGCATTAACTACAGGACAACCGCTCAAGATTATGTTTAATTGCAGAATGAAATTGCTCGCGATGCGAGGTGATGATATCCGTGATGATGCGTCGCGTCTTCTTCAGTCAAATCTGGCATCTGGCAAAATGGCTTCATGGCAAATCTGTTGCCTTTGCAACAGACTGCGGCCCGACGGCGTCGCGCTTTTCTACCTCTAGTGGATAAAGTTTTTTTATGATCGTTTTTGAGTGACTTTCCTTCTTTAAGGGCCCGATACTCTTCTCGAAATGATGTGACCTATACGTATGGCGTGCAGTATGTCTTCGCTTTTTCTATTTCGTCGTTAGTACGGGGCCCGCCCGATACAGCTACCTTTACAGTTCTCAGAGAAGCGGAAGATCCATGCCGCCACTCTGTAGAGCCTCGTTATTAAACTGAGGTTATGGCAGTTCACTACTGGGTCTGCCGTCGTTGTAACCAGTGTTAACGCCGTTTGTTGATGTTTTCTTTCTTTCTGTTGCTGTTTCCTTTCTTCTTCTTTCCAGACCGTTTCAGACGAATTCAGACGAATTATTTAGACGAATGCCTCGCGTGAGCATGTCAGCCACATTATCCGACCCAGGACAGTGTCTCCATTGAGTGTCCTTGGCGACGCTTTTGATCTCCTGAACCCTCCGTTTTACATACTCCTTCCAGTTCTCCGCTCTGCCATGTATCCAATGCAGCACGGTTGTTGAATCTGTCCAAAAGAATACATACTGAATGTCCAGGAATGCGCCCAACAACATTCTGTACATGCGCACGGCTACAAGGGCCGCTTGTAGTTCCAGTCTGGGCAGCGTTTGCTTGCAGTTTTGCTAGGCGGTTTTTAATTGGCGCTACTCTTGCCTTTGCCAATACAATATTAGTTCATGACATGTCCACTGTTTCCATAACAAGATATGCCACCGCTCCATGTGCACAGTAACTTGTGCCATAGAAGACATATAGAGACGCATTTGGTGACCATGTGCCATAATATCTCGCTATCTTGATGTGAACCAGACTGTCCAGATCATCGCGCCATCTCTCCCTGGCCGCCTGAAGTTTCTGCGCAATAGGCTGATCCCAAGTGAGATTTTCCTACCACATTCGCTGCTTATATAGCTTCGCGACGATGGTGTTCGGTGACTGTAGCCCTAATGGATCATATAGGCTCTGAGCCGCTTGCCGCACTTTTCTCTCCGTCCATGCACCAGATTTTGTGTGCTGGAGAAAGTTGAAAGCATTGTATCAAAGTACGTCCCGTTGGCTTTCCCACGTTATACCCAGAACCTTTATTATTCGGGACTCTCCTGCAAATGGTGAGATCTCCTCCATGGTGAATGGTGTGAGATGAATGGATGGATGATGGTGAGATTCGTCTGAATGGTGAATGGTGAGATCTCCTCCAGGTCCTGTGCGCACAGCTCGTTCAACCGTGTTGAGTTAGATCCCCATTTTCTCATATTGATGCTTCCCTAGTGCATTATGTGCTTCACCTCGTTGTACGTTCCAATTGCATTTTCCTCACAATGAGCGCTTGCAATGAAATCGTCGACATATGTACATCGCTTCAACAGCATTTGTAGTCTCGGGGTATTCTTCTTCGGACTCTGCAAATAAGATATTCAACGTTGCTGCCAATAAGAAACCGTTACCGCCAGTCCCAAATGTGACTCTTGTCATTCTCCACTCTCCTACCTTGTCATCATTTCCTGCGTGGGAGTCTGCGTACCAGAGAAACCACAAGGCATCCCGATCCTCCTTGTGAAAGAGTACTTGGGGAAGACTTTTCATTGTCATATGTAAAAGCTGCTAGGTGTTTTCTAAAACTTAGTAGTAGTGTACATATATTCGGATTTAAATTCGGCTCAATGTGTAGGTTCTGATTTCGACTCCGCTCCTGGGACTCATGTGCGGAAGCGTCAAAGACGATGTGGCATTTTGTTGTAATGCGATCTGTGCGAATGACAGCATGATGCGATAGATAACAAACGGGTCGATCCAATTTAGTACCGTTGTACTCTTCTTCTGGCACTCTTTCTGCAACTCCGTCGATGAAGTATCTCCGTCCAGCATCATCGTAAGTTTTGAGCAAGTCCGTGGTACAGAGGAGGCGGTCTGATAATGTCTTCAGCCGATTACGCGCAATGCGTTCGTCACTTCCCAGATCGTCTTTCCAGGGGAGTTGTACCTCATACCTGCCATTCACTTTTGTCACGATATTATTCAATCTGCTCGTACCTGATCATCAATTAGGTCACCGTTGTCTATTAACTCTTCGGGTCCCCAGATGTCGTGCAGGAACCGATTTCTTATGCTTTGCTCGATAGAGAGAAGCATTGAGTTCATCCGAGACTGCCAAGCAGACGTGTCCATCAGCACATCGTGAACCAACCATACTATGGCAGTGGGGACAAGTACCAAATTATTATCGACTCTACGAATATCATGTCGCACGTGTCGGCAGAACCAATCAGTTCCGACGAGGGCGGAGATAAGGACTTCGTGATCTGCTGTACGTTTATTATTCATTCAGGCTGTAAAATGCTCTGGATATGATCCTTACTGACAACAGGGAGTACTTTGTTGCATGTCTGATCCGTTTGCAAGACGTTAATTGCCACCGCCTCACCCTGTAGAGTGTCCAGATTCACCATGGTTTTCTTGAACATCCGTGTTGCTGTACTTCCGCCAAACGAACTAGCTGTTATTGTCTCGACGCCGGAAGGGCAGCATCGTAGTTGTTCGGCTAGATGGTCAGTCATGAAACTTCGCTGACTGCCGCTGTCAACTAAGACCCAGACTCTTCGCCATTGTTATGCACAGAAGGATTTTGCCTGACTGCTCAGAAGGAGTTGGTGAAGCAGCTAAAATAACATCTCGAATTGACTGTACTGCTTGCGACTGCGAGTTGCTGGGCTTCTGCATTTAGAGCGTAGCTAGGATCACACAAAGTAGTAGCGTGTCGGCGACTGCCTTTACGACAGCGTATATACGACTGACAGTGATTGGCAATGTGATTATTTTAGTACATTTTAAGCGGCACCTAACCTCTATCAGTAATCTCCTCTTCTCCGGCAATGAAATGTCGCTATCACAAGAAACCCTGCGATGTTTTGTCAGATTTGCAAAAAAGACAGGACTCGTTATTCCTGCATTGACTGGGCCTCCTTCAGTTTTGGAGTTTATAAATGCAGATGCTGTACGAATGCCTACACTTTTGGATTTTCGACTGGCAGTTTTATATTCTAGCTTTCTCTTCATTTGTAAGCCGCCGCAGATTCTTTAGACACAGTCTTGACGTGTAGATAGTCAATTAATGCTTGAAAACCCTGACTGTAAAGTTGAACTGTACCGTCGCCGACATTAGTCGTTCTACCAGGGGTGGCATTAAATTCCATCCGTTCTTGGTGTTCAGTAACCAGGTCTTGTGGTAACTTGTTCAGGATTCTCGGCTTAACCTGCGTAGTGTAACCATCAGTAGAAAGGTGCAAGGTGCAAGATCCTTACTACTTTTTGAGAAGTTCATTGGCTTCTTGATGACAACCCTCATTCAAATTCGATCCGTATTTAAGGTCAGCAGCGTTTCCAATGAGTAACGACGTCAAATAACACAATTTCTCATTGGCCGTGAGGGTGTTGTTATTGTGAACAGCAAATTCATACCTGTTCCATAAACGAAGCCACCTGTCAAGGGAACCATCGAATTTTGGAAATTCCAATTTTTGTAGTTTTATCGTGTTGTCCCTATTGACGGATGCCGCTGTATGCGACGTAGGTCTGGAAGCGGTAGTAGTGGAAGCTGTTTGCTTGTTATGGTTTCCAAAATCTGACGACGGTATTCGGTTACGCTTGTCATCTCTCGGTCATATTCTTAATTAGAGAACTTACCCTTCAGTTCGTTACACACAACTTTTAAATCTGTAAAAATATCCTGGAGCTTCTCTTGTAGAACAGCAAAGTCATGTTCGTTAGTCGTTTCCGCTTGCAGCTTTTCTGCTATGTCATTCCTTAATCGTGTGGCTTATAAGCGTAAAAGTCTTCTATCTCTTCGTAGCTTGTCGACGGTGGACATGATCTTTGTATCCTCGGGAGTAAAGAAAACCGTAGGGCTCACCGTGGTCAATGAAAAGATCACTGCCGGTAGTAAATCCTTGTGATAGGGGTAGCCCTGTAACCTTAATCCTTGTATCCTTGTAATATCCTGGTCACAGCACCAAATTCTGTAGAAACCATTACAATACAGGACAACCGCTCAATATGAGGTTTAATTGCACAATGAAATTGCTCGCGATGTGAGATGATGATATGCGTGATGATGCGTGTAATCAAACAGCAGTGGTAACAAGCTCAATCATTTCTTTACTTGTCGCGTCCTAAACCGAGAATATGTTCCCCTTTAGGGGGAATACATCGCTCAGGACCCCATTTTGTTCCATTTTTTATTTTGCTCCTTAGACCGTGTTTCGGTTATATTTTGATATTATTTGATTCGATTTTGTATTATATTATTTGATTGGATTATTATATATTTTGATTTTCGTGTTAGAGCGAATTTTGTCTGGGGATCCGCACTAAAAATGGCGACAGTGTTTTGAAACGTCTTGAAAAGGAGCATTATTTGCAGTTTCTCTTCATTCGTATTGCATTCCTGGCTCAGTTTAGTACCACATTACTGCCACAAGGGGACCATCGTGCACACACTGTGCATTGTATTGGCTGTATTGCAAATAGCGGTGTGAGCGTTAGTATTGTGCATTCGTTTTGGTGTATGTTGCCACAACAACAAGATTAACTTCAATATGGAGCCATAAGTCTTCCTTGATAACCAGTAGATAGTTACAAACTAGCAGTGTGTATCAAGGCGTACTAACGTTGTCGCAGTAGCTGACTGATGCCTGAAGCAACTATCTGAGCATGGCTGAGTATGGCTGAGTATTATTTTATAGTGTTGTGTGCCCTGCAATGGTGCATAAAGCAGCAAATGATGGTTTAAAAAAGTGCAACTTTTTTTTTCAGCTTCTATGAAACTTTTGTCGAATACTTAGCAATGCCGCGGGACCCAAATCTTGAGCAGATATCGCGAATCGCCTCTGCTACTTTTTTCTTTTTTTTCAAAATGATACTGACACGACATGGGTCAAATTTCATTACCCCTTGAACATGAGACAATTGATGTTCTGTTGCTGGAACACACAGAAAGGACAAGCACATACAAAGCCTCAAATGCCTAAGACATTACCTTTTCGTCATTACCCCACATGCAGCCAGTATTTCGAAAATGTACATTGAATTTTGAATAATAGGTTTAATTAGATTGCTCCTATACCCTCAAGCGCGTACAAATTTTGAACAGAAGAGAAACGAGAGTTCATTGTCGCCAGAGGACAGAACAATTTTCCTCAATCCTAAACTACCGATTTAATGTTCGAGAAAATTCAACCACAAAAGACGTAGTCAACGTATTCAACGTAAAGACGTATGCAAGGATTTCGTCAAGGACAGATAAAAAATAGCCTCAACATCCTTTAATTTTCTGGATTGCCTCCTCAAAAATACCGTCCTCCGCTACACACTGGTCACAATGCTGCTCTCATACTCCCACTTCTGACAGTTGTGTGACTTCTAATGTGATAAGCATTCCCATACAAATATACATGTCACGCATTCGTACACCACACACAGACTTCGTCATTTAGCATCCTACCGCCGACGAAAACTCATCCCGCAGGAGGTGTGGAACGCAGAGCGCGTCTATGCGCTTGTTCGGGGCCTATAGCAGCAGCGGAGACGAGATTGTGTGTTTGTGTGCGGAGGCCAGTTATGGAGTGGCATTATGGGTCGTCCTTACGTTTTGTGACTAGCTTCGCGCTGGTCGCGTTGCACAAGCACGGGTGAGACGCGCCAACGCTGCAGCGATTGGGACCCTATAGGAGACCTTCACATTCCAAATGTCGAAACTATCGCTGATGTGGCACTTAGCGTCAGCCTGTTTGGGAAGAACACAGGGTTTAGGAAGGTGTGCTCGTCGTACTTCGCTTTACAATTTTTGCTAATCAGTCACAGCTATAGAACCTGGTCGGCAAATCAGTATCCGCACATAAACAGATTGAATCAAATAGGGAACGAGTTGGAAGGACGAAGGGAGTTGCCTCAGGACAGGAGCCGCCGATATTTCGAACAGAATGTTGTTCTTCTGGACCCGCGTAGCGACCTTCTTTGTTGCTCAGTTTTCCACGGAAAACAAAATAAATTTTAGACCATACGAGTCTCTACTAATCACACTGCACCCAACTGCATCGCAGTTGACGTTGTTTTGTATCTAATTGTTTGCGCTACAAGCGCAATTTAACGGCGGGCGCCAAAGTGTGCACACCTACACCTGACGACGTCAGAGCCAACGCGACTCTCCCAAATGGAATCTGCTTCGCGCTGCCTTTTCTCAGTTTTCTTTATGACCACTCGTAAGTTCAAGTTTTATTTTTTAAAGGTACCGAGAACCAACCTAGATTGATGTTAGTCTTCCCATCCAGTTTGTTTTGTTTCTGTGGGAGGGAATCTGTGAATTCCTGTACCTCTATTACCAAGAGATCTGTCTGCCAATGTCGGCTTCTCAGTCTCGTTAGCTCAACGGTGACGTCTTGGCTTGCTGAAATGAAGGGCTCGGGTCCAATCAGTGCCGAGGATCTCGCGTCAAGAAGGGCTTTTGGCGATGCGACGTACAGAACAAAATTTTCACAAGACAGCCTCAAACAATTGTCGCTGTAAAAGCAGTAAGACATGGGCAAGGTAACGAAGAAAACGCCTATTTGCGGCACTGTTAGACGCTGTTATGTAGTCGCCAACCTGATGCTGCTCCTCCATCCTCCTGCTGATGTCCAGATGTCGTGCTGTAGTATGTCGCAGCTCGCGCAGTAGCCCGAGCAACGTGCTACAACGCCTCCCAGACCTAAAATTTTCTGCTCGGTGCCTTTGCGACCAGCGGACAATTTGAAACGCTGAAGGCATACAGTTACAAATGGCTTCTCATGCGACTTGAAATGGCTCGTAACCATGAGTATATGCATTCTTACTACTCTTAATAGAGAGACTAGGGAGAGTCATCCTATATGACGCAGATTAACGACCAGCCCTTGCTTGTTCCCAGTAAACCACCGATGTTCCAAGGACTTCCACATAATGTTACACTCAGGACGATGAAAACATCCTGAGGACATCCTGAAACATAATTTTGACATACTTGGGATGTACTCAGATGTGCCAAAATAACATCCGCGCACGTCCCAAAGAAGTCCGTCGTACGTCAGTGACGACCTTTCACGGACCTCTAGTGGACCTTCTCCCTGTGCCTTAGCCAGTCTTACTGCCGTTATCTGAACATTACACCGACACCGCATAAGAGTGCATATGAGTGATACAAACAAGTAACATGAGATCAAACACTTTATTTCGTATGAAACTGTGCGTCATAGCATCGTATCACCTCACAAGGTATTACATGACAGCGTAACATGACAGGCATTCTTCCGCAACTAGTTATTGAGCACTTAATGGCGTTGAAAACATCATGTCCATGAAGACACACAGCATCGGTCCACAAGGGGTAAACTCAAAAGCATATACCCGCAATGTGCGATGATATGATGAAGCACTGAGATAATCGGCGACCATGCTGCACTGTGTTTCGTACACCTGGAGATTTGCGATGTCCCGTCCAGCTTGCCTTTCGTGCTCGCCATCCAACTTCGGCGATATTTCAGTTTTCACCATCTCATCACAAATACGGCCTCCCCTGCCTGCCGCGTCACGTGAGCTTAACCGGAGCGAGAAAGCGTGAGGCGGTGTCAGTGTCGTGGTCCTGGAGTGCCGCGACCGGCACGGGAGCCGAAGCTCAGAGTCCCAGGTTGGGTGAGTGAGACAAGGATGCGCGAGCCGTGGTGAGATGCCGAGACGCCGGCTGAAACGTACCGTAGCGTAGCCTGCCGTAAAAAGTGAAACAAAGTAGGAGTGCGGTGAAGAGCAGGGAACGGTAACAGAAACCATAACAAACGGAAACGATATTATACCGGAAATATAGCAGGTAACGGTAACAGAAACAGATATTGCACAGTTAGAATACCGGAAACAGAAACGACAATAATTTGCGGTGATAATTCGGCTACCGCAGGACCTCAATTATTGCAATTCATTTAGATAAATTTATGAAATAAACCTCAATCAAGCAAACTAAAATTAGCTGAAGAACTAAAAGTAAAATGAACTATCAACCTGGAGCATATGAGTAAGTAATATACAGTAAATGGAAGAAGCATAGTTCTTATACACTTATGGTGACCTGGAAGTTCCAAGCGTGAGTAACATTCCTGGAAACCATGTTCATATTAGCTGTTCACAGAAACCACATACCTATATGTGTATTTTGAATAAACGTACGTTGTCTCTTTTATGCATGTATCCCTGGAGTCCTCAAGATAGACTGCAGAATCACTCATGACTGGACTCTCATACTGCACAACGCTCAACTGGCCTGAACACGATTAATTTATTAATTAGAGCTAATTGGGATCCCCTTATTAATCAGCACACTCCAGGGAGTCACCACACTAATTGGGGAGCATGTAACTCGTGTCCAGACCAGCTGAGCGTTGTGGACTACGAGAGTAGAAAAGAAAAAAATAGATAGAGATAGAGTGGAGAGAAGGAGTTTAGTTGAAGATCAACGACGTCATCTTGAAAAAGCGGTCCGGAACGGCCGCTGAACATCGCTGAGCGACGGAGCACAGAGACAGGTTGCAAAGCATCGCAGCTATGACCACCAGTTCCGCACATCCTGTGACGTCATCATGTCTGGGCAGGTGAGGACAGCTCTGGACATGCGAGGAGAAAAACACTCGTAATACAGTGGCTGGGAAAGCAAGAGTAAATATGCTAACCATCAATAGATAACAACAAAAAGAATTAGTTACAGAACAAATGAGCCCACCACAACAGCAGTCACGGGGTGCGCAGAAGGATGCAAACTGCTCCATCCGACAGCCAGGCAGATAAATGACTCGTAATGTTTTTTTTTCTCCTGTATCAAGTCCCGCAGCTGCACCCCCTAGCGGTTACTTTGTCAATTAATCTCATGACAAAATTATTAAGAATCACGCCAGCGCTACTCTCGTTTCCAAGGCAGAAGATAGAAAATGGCGGGGATGCCCGGACAACAGCAACCAGCACTCGACACGAAAATGATAAAAAAGCGGGGGCAAAGTTATCACGAGCGAAAGGATTAGTTACACAACAAATCAGCCCACCACAACGGCAGTCACAGGAGCGCAGAACGATGCGACTGACTCATAATGCTGACTCATAAATAACTCATAGAGCTGACTCATAATGCTTTTTTTCTTCTATAAAGTCACGCATCTGCACCCCCCTAGCGATTACTTTCATGACAAATTTCATGTCAAAATTATTAAGAATCACGCCAGCACTACTCTCGTTCCCAAGACAGAAGAATATAGAAAATGGCGGGGATGCCTGGACAACAGCGACCAGCGCCCGACATGCACGGGCATGAAAATCGCAACCAAAGCGGGGATAAAGTTGGCGAAACAATTAGTTACAAAACACGTCAGTCACGAGGAGCGCAAAACGATACGTCAATTCCGTCCGACAGCCAGGCGCAGAACTGAATCGTATTGCTTTTTACTCCTCTATAAAGTCATGCATCTGTCCCTCTTGCGGTTGATTTCTGAACAAATTTTATCGCAAAATTATTAAGAATTGTTCTAGCACCATTCAGGGCAGCACTAGCGTCATCGTCAAGACAAGAATATTCCTTGTCAAAAATGAAAAAAAAAAATACAAAGCTAGATGCGTCAACAGAGGAAAGCATGCATGTTAGGGCATGTCAGGATTGCTATTACACGAGGACAAATCGCTCGACTGCTGGGCAACAGAGGAAAGCAAAAACAGAGACACTTGAAGAGAGTGAAAAGACACTCCACAATCCACAAGCATCGTCGAACACCATTCACCAGTGACGAACCACACATCCGCACCCCATCAGAAGCAGACGGGACCCCACCGAAGCTACGCTCTTCCACTAACGGCCAACGCAATGCTAGGAACACAATTAACGCGTCCACACCCGCCAGTGTCCAAGAGAGAAGTGAGTCCTTGCGCCCCCTGCAGGCTTTGCTCATTCGTCGTGACGTCATCCTATTGTCTCAGGGCTGAAATGTTTTTTTCCACTAATGTCGAACCCATCGCCTCTGGACAAGGTCCACCTGAAACCATGGAGTCGCGGTGTGACGCCATTATGCAGCTGCGTGGCTCAAGCACGCGTACGCTCTAGACAGGGGACCTGTTATTTATTGAATCACTATCCCAAGATTATTTGTTTTATTCTGCTATAATGATTGCATAGGGAACTATTGCAGAAAAACATCATACATGAGAGGTGATTGTAGGAATTAAGCATTTCATTCCCAAAGTCTTACTAAATGAGACTACAGGAAAAACAAAATAATGGTTCAGCAAGACATGTCCATCCCATCCGAGAGCCAGGCATCTAACTGAATAATGAAGCTTTGTTCCTCCTGAACAAAGTCACACACACACACCTGTCCCCCTTGCGGTTACTCTCTGAAGTAAATGAATCGCAAAATTAAGAATCGTTCTAGCTCTACTCCCATTCCAGGCAGCACTATCGACATCGTCAAGAATGTTTCTTTTCAAAAAGAAAGAAACTACATGTAGAAGGAAAGCATGTCAGAACAGGTCTGGGCATGTCAGCGCATGTTTGTCAGACAACAAGGGGGAAAAACGCGAAAAGAAACACTTGAACAAAGCAGAAAACCAGCATAACGGTCAATGCATTGCTAGACAGACACCTGAAACACCGCGTGGCGTCATCACATCCTGTCTGAAGCGGTAAAGACAAACACTCCTATTATTTATTGAATCGCAAGGTTATTTGCTTTGTCTGACTCTTAATGACGTTCACTTTTGCAATAAAATTCAACAAAAAAAGCACCGTGCATGAATCTTGATCTTAGCGATTTTCACCCCAAAGGTTCATCATGGTCATTAGAATCACAACACCAGTAAACTACCACTGCTCTGCCACCACATACTTACCGCTACCACCAGGCTTATGTAATACATGACCCTTTCTATGCTCGTATACTCGTTGTCTGAGGCTAGACCTGCGAGCAAAAAGGCGCGAAGGCCTGGTGGCAAAGTTCCATTCGCGCACGACAAAGCACAAGACAGAACGACTTTACGAAAACAGTTATATGATTTGATTGCATTTCCACTATATTAACGATTTTCTATCTTGCATTGCAGTTTAGAAGAACTACTACAAAACTATAATTTTAGGAGCCTATTAAAATTCTACTTTCTATGGAAACTATAATTGCCCTGTTACTTGGATCGCTATTAATCAAGCGCTCCAATTTTTTCTCTTCCCATTTCAGCCTACCGGGTCTTGTCATGCAGTGAAACAGATTCACATCCAAAATAATTAATTTACACTGAGGGTGTCGTGCTTCAGGAATTCCTATCCTGCGCTCAGATGCAAGCGTTTCTGCACGAATACCTAAAACAGCTTCCTCTTTCAACATACCGACCTCCTAACAACATCTAACAAACAAGCAGAGAAACCCACTTCTCATGAATTCAGCTTTACCATGCGACTTTCTTCTGCGCAAAAGCAGTGATTTGAGGAGAGAGCAGCAAAAATTGCGCGCACTTGTGCTGGAATTGCTATGGCTTCAAAAACTGAAGCATATGCTAATAAACTAAGAAAAAGACACTCATGTCTGGTATCAGATAATTCTTGCATACTGCTACATACACAGCCGCATTGTTCCTTCGTAAAGAAAGCACAGGACAAGGCTTAAGCAGTGCTTAATTTTGCTGTCATGGGTTTTTGAGCAGAAATGCTGGTATCTGAGCAGGGAGTAGAAATTCCTATATGTATCTGCTCCCTAAGAAAATTTGTGCGTCGTTTTCCAAATAGACCGTGTTTAGTTTACGTGAAATAGAAAAATTAAGTTGTGTATGCTCTGATTTTCTGTCGCATGCTTAGGCCTTTTCCCCGATGAGCAGTGTTTTGTATGCGATGTCGCATGTCTGGGCTTGTTCAGTAGTGTCTTTCTTGCTGCAGTTTTTACCGTTCGCTAATATCTTGTTGCTGTCATGTTGTGCTAGCCGTTGAGTTTCCTAGCGATAAGCGGTGATTCTCCGATTATTCCTGAGCGCTCCGTCTTAAGCCTTTTCCCTTCTCGCTTAAAGTAATTTGTGTGCCCTTGTCCTGTGCTTTCTTTACGCAAGGGCAATGCGACTGTGTATGTGGCATTATGCAAGAACTGTTTTTGTTATATGTTGTGGAGTGTCAGTATTCACTTTGGTTGATATGCTGATGGAGTAAGCTGTATGCAGTATTTGTGCAGAAATGCTGGTATGTGAGCGTGAAGGAGAAATTGCAATAAAGTACCTCTCCTTGTGCATTCCTGAGCTGTGCGCACGCGCATGTGTGCTTTTTTCCTGGTTTGCGACGTGATCATGGCATGTTGGGGCTTTTTTAGCAGTGTTGCAATTTTACCCGCCGCTATTATGTTGTTGTTATCTTGTGTTAGCCGTTGAGTTTCGTAGCGATGTCCCGTGAGTCTGCTATTATTTCTGAGCTCTCCGTCATAAGCCTTTTCCCTTCTCGCTTAAAGGAATTTGTGTGCCCTTGTCCTATGCTTTCTTTACGAAGGGACAATGCGGCTGTGTATGTAGCATTATGCAAGAATTATCTGATACCAGACATGAGTGTCATTTTCTTAGTTTATTAGCATATGCTTCAGTTTTTGAAGCCATAGCAATTCCAGTACGAGTGCGCGCAATTTTTGCTGCTATTTCGTCAAATCACTGCTCTTGCGCAGAAGAAAGTCGCATGGTAAAGCTGAATTCATGACAGTGGGTTTCTCTGCTTGCTTGTTAGATGTTCTTAGGAGCTCGGTATGCTGAAGAAGTAAGCTGTTATAGGTATTCGTGCAGAAACGCTTGCATATGAGCGCGGGATAGGAATTCCTGAAGCACGGCACCGTCAGTGTAAATTAATTATTTTGGATGTGAGTGCTTCACTGCATGACAAGACCCGGTAGGCTGAAATGGGAAGAGAGAAAAAAATTGGAGCTCTTGATTAATAGCGGTCCAACTAACAGGGCAATTATAGTTTCCATAGAAAGTAGAATTTTAATAGGCTCCTAAAATTATAGTTTTGTAGTAGTTTTTCTAAACTGCAATGCAAGAGAGAAAATCATTAATATTGTGGGAATGCAATCAAATCATATATCTGTTCCCGTAAAGGGCGTTCTGTCTTGTGCTTTGTCGTGCGCGAATGGAACTTTGACCCCAGGCTTTCGCACCTTTTTGCTCGCAGGTGTAGCCTCAGACAAAGAGTATACCAGCATAGAAAGGGTCATGTATTACATGAGCCTGGTGATGATGTTGAGTGGTCTCACTTAGTATTTTAAAAGAGCAGTGGTAGTTTACTGGTGTTGTGATTCTAATGACCATGATGAACCTTTGGGGTGAAAATCGCTAAGATCAAGATTCATGCACGGTGCTTTTTTTGTTGAATTTTATTGTAAAAGTGAACGTCATTAAGAACCGGACAAAAGAAAGAACCTTGCGATTCAATAAATAATAGGAGTGTTTGTCTTTGCCACTGTCTTCTTGAGACAGGATGTGATGACGTCGCGCGGTGTTTCAGGTGTCTGTCTAGCAATGCATTGACCGTTACCGGAAAAAAGTGTATCAATAGAAAAATTGTGTGCATTGTCCTGGACAGATTTATGATGAGCACTGCTTTTGAATAAGAGGAGTGCGTGTGCTTAGGAAAAGTTTGATGCTGATTTTCTGCTTTGTTCATGTGACAACCATGCGCTGACAAGCCCAGACCTGTTCTGATATGCTTTCCTTCTACATGTAGTTTTTTTCTTTTTGAAAAGAAACATTCTTGACGTTGTCGATAGTGTTGCCTTGAATGGGAGTAGAGCTAGAACGATTCTTAATAATTTTGTGATTCATTTAGTTCAGAGAATAACTGCAAGGGGGACAGGTGTGTGACTTTATTCAGGAGGAACAAAGCGTCATTATTCAGTTATCTGCCTGGCTCTCGGATGGGATGGACATGTTTTGCTGAACCATTATTTTTTTTTTCCTGTACTCATTTAGTAAGACTTTGGAAACGAAATGCTTAATTCCTACAATCACCTCTCATGTATGATGTTTTTCTGCAATAGTTCCCTATGTAATCATTATAGTAGAATAAAGCAAATAATCTTGGGATAGTGATTCAATAAATAACAGGTCCCCTGTCTAGAGCATACGTGTCCCTGAGCCATGCAGCTGCATGATGATGTCATACCGCGACTCTACTGTTTCAGGTGGATCTTGTTCAGAGGCGATGGGCTGGACATTAGCGAAAAAAAAAACAGTGTAGCCCTGAGACAATAGGATGACGTCACGACCAATGAGCAAAGCCTGCAGGGGGCGCAAGGATTCATTTTTCCCTTGGACACTGGCGGTTTTGGCGCGTTAATTCTGTTCGTAGCAATTGCGTTGGCCGTTAGTGAAAGAGCGTAGCTTCGGTGGGGTTCCGTCTGCCTCTGATGGGGTGCGGATGTGTGGTTCGTCACTGGTGAATGGTGTTCGACGATGCTTGTGAATTTTGTGACGAGCGGATTTACAATGAGGGAATGTAGTGTAAGTGTCCGATAATGGTGATTGTCTTTTCACTCTGTTCAAGTGTCTCTGTGTTTGCTTTCCTCTGTTGCTCAGCAGTCGTGTGATTTCTTCTCGTGTAATACCGCTCTTTACATGCCCTGACATGCATGCTTTCCTCAGTTGACGCATCTAGCTTTGTATTTTTTCGTTTTTGCAAGGAACATTCTTGTCTTCACGATGACGCTAGTGCTAGAAGAATTCTTAACAATTTTGCAATTAAATTAATTCAGAAATGAACTGCAAGAGGGACAGATGCATGACTTTATAGAGGAGTAAAAAGCATTACGATTACATTACGATAGAGCATTACGCATTACGATGCAGTTCTGCGCCTGGCTGTCGGACGAAATGGATGTATCGTTCTGCGCTCCTCGTGACTGATGTGTTTTGTAACTCATTGTTCCGCCAACTCTATCCCTGGTTTGGTTGCAATTTTCATGCCCGTGCATGTCGGGCGCTAGTTTGCTGTTGTCCAGGCATCCCCGCCATTTTCTATATTCTTCTGCCTTGGGAACGAGAGTAGCGCTGGCGTGATTCTTAATAATTTTGTCATGAAATTAGTTGAGAAAGTAATAGCTTTGGGGGTGCAGATGGTGTGACTTCATAGAAGAAAAAAAAAACATTATGAGTCAGTCCTGTGCCTGGCTGTTGGATGGAGCAGTCGCATCGTTCTGCCCTCCTGTGACTGCCATTGTGGTGGTGTGATTTGTTGTGTAACTAATCCTTCCCTCGTGATAACTTTGCCCCGCTTTTTTATGATTTTCATGACGGGTGCTGGTAGCTGTTGTCCAGGCATCCCCGCCATTTTTTTATCTTCTTCTGCCTTGGGAACGAGAGTATCGCTGGCTTGATTCTTAATTATTTTTTTCATGAGATTAGTTGAGAAAGTAACCGCTAGGGGGTGCAGCTGTGGAACTTTATACAGGAGAAAAAAACATTACGAGTCAGTTCTCTGAATGGTTGTCGGATGGAGCAGTCGCATCGTTCTGCGCTCCCCGTGACTGCTGTTGTGGTGGGCTCATTTGTTGTGTAGCTAATTATTTTTGTTGTTAGCTATTGATGGTTAGCATATTTACTCTTACTTTCCCAGCCTCTGTATTACGAGTGTTTTTCTCCTCGCATGTCCAGAGCCGTCCTAACCTGCCCAGACATGTCATGATGATGTCACACCTGACATCAGAGGATGTCTGGAACTGGTGGTCATAGCTGCGATGCTTTGCAACCTGCCTCTGTGCTCTGTCGCCCAGCGATGGCACAGGTCGTTCCGGACCGCTTTCTTCAAGATGACGTCGTTGATTTTCAACTAAACTCCTTCTCTCCACTCCCTCTTTATCTGTGTTTTTTTTTTCTTTTTTATGGACTCTGTAGTCCACAACGCTCAGCTGGTCTAGACACGAGTTAGAAGCTCCCCAATTATTGTGGTGACTCCCTGGAGTGTGCTGATTAATAAGGGGGTCCCAATTAGCTCTCATTAATAAATTGTGTTCAGGCCAGTTGAGCGTTGTGCACTATGAGAGTCCAGTCATTACTGCTAACACGCTCCACATGCGGGAGCATCATCTTCCTACGCTGTTGTCGCGGTGTTGTACAGGATTTTCTTTTGTTTAATACACTTATCAAATTCCGTTCTGCAGCTTTTTTGATCAAAAGAAATGAGAGCAGGATAAGTGCCGTTTTAGCATGTGGGCTATACGACCAGGTGGTCATTCTGTTGAAGAGTGTATGTAACTAGTACATTATTAATTACAAACAAGAATATCACCACGGTTCCCCCTTCAGAGCCACAATCGTTGCGCGACGCTAACACGAAAAAACAAGAGACAACATTGATTAAGCAGCTGTTCAGCTAAATGGTTTACGCGAAGTGCGAGAAGACGCTCATATTTAAAGATCCAGGAACAAGCGCGTACTTCCTGACATTCATTTCCTTATGTAGCCCCTGGGGATGAAACAACGATTCATCATATCAAGATCTCAAAATAAAGTTGTTGTTGTTTCAACAACAACTTCCTTTTAAAATGATGGAATGGAGTTCCATCGCCAGAGGCGAACTCTACTCCACTACAAGTGGTGATGTGGGGAGCCCCTTCACAATAAGAATCGGAGTCTGATGGTGTCCAGACAGGTGAAAAGAGCATTGAGTGCAAGCGTTGGTGGATTGGATTCGTTGGGTGGAATTAGTGGGTCGGACTCTCCAGGTCTCCTAGAGCACCGCAGTGACAGCACCAGGGATAGTCAACTCGTCTCAAGCGGTAGCACCACTGAACTCTAAACGCCACATCGAGTGCATTCGGTCAATTAATGCAGAATAGTGACGAGAAGTGTTCCTCGGCATGCGGAAAGCGAGTGTTGGACCAACTCTCCTCAGCACAGATGGGGGAAGAATGTCGATTGGTGGGAATCTAGGGGTGTCACGAAGCGTCGCAGGATGGAACGATGACCTCCTATCAGCAGTGTAATACTTGTCGGCTTCCGGTACGAGAGAGTTGCTTCAGTGGCGCTGTCGGCCTGCTCATTCCCGACGACAACATAATAGGCTAGAACCCACTGGAGAACCAGCCTGTAGCCTGCTTCGTACACGGGGTGGTAAGCTATTAACACATCCGTGACCAGGGGAGCGGATGAGCCTCGTATACTAGGATTTTCAATAGCTTGCAGTGCAGTCAGTGACGACTGCCAATTCCCGTGGGGTAAAATCAATGTTGATGACGTTGGATACGAAAGGCGTTGTATTTCGACGCCTTCGGATGGATGGCGAATGCCGAGGCACTTTCTGTTGCTGGATGCGGCATCTGTGTATGCTGATGTACACGTAGAAAACTTCTCGTCTTCCAGAGACTAAAAATGGTTTCGGAGGACTTCAGGCGGAACCTGACCTTTTCTTTCCAGAAGGTTCCGAAGGCTCACGAAGGTCGGCGGTCCTGGCAGAGCCAGGGGGCTTCCGGCTGTGTTACGTTCTTAGCTACGAAGCCTGCGAGATTCTGGCGTGACGTGTGCGCTACTCGATATAAGTGGCTTTAGGACGGTATTGAATTTTCCTGAGCAGCAGGCAAACGTAGGAAGTGCCTAGCCGTATCACATACACGTATAACCTCAAACGGGAGTTTACCAGCTTAAGCCTGGACTTGCCGTGTTTCAGCCATTCCGGGAACTCAGGGCAGTGACGAAAGCTTGGGAAGCAGTGTCCGAGGGGTATCTAATGAGATGATCCTGATGGGAAGGCTGTAAAGCACGGTCGCCCTCACCAACGCCGCGTTAATTACGAGCAGGGACGCTGATCACAGCCACATGCTGAGCCGGAACTATGTTAAATCGCAGGGAGCCATCGCTGCACTTTGCTTCAAGGTACTTAATGTGGCGAGCCCAGCGCTGGTCCGAGACTACTACCTCGCCAAGGAAGCAATGGAGACGTGCGTGTGCATAGCTTTATATAACTAAGCCAAAAACGAAACAAGGCCGCCTCTAGTGCCAGAAGAACAACGGAAAGTTCAAAAGGGAGGGCCGCGTGCTTGGAAGCGATGAAGCTGATTGGGCTGGGCGCTGATCTACTGGCCAGATAAATCGCTACGGCCCATGGAAGCGATCGATGTCAAAGGCCGTCCATGTCCACGTTATTGGTGTCCTTGGTTTCGCGTGTTTCGTGCTTTTCCCTGTCTCAGTGAGCTGCCCATGGTGTTCATGAAGTTCGCTAGAATTGGGGCTCAGCCCCTTCCTCACCCTCTTCACTGAAACTCACTCTTATAGCAAGGTATCTAGGCCCATTTGCGCATGAAATTAGTTGGGAGCTCCGCGAACTATCCATTGTGTATAGTAGTGGCGCTGATCCTAACCTTAAGTCAATGCTGCACTAGCCGTGGTTACATGAGCGCAATTGAAGCACATCGTATCCAGTTATGGCAGTGAATCCTTTCCCACCAAGGCATGCTAGGCAACTCGCTAGCGAGTATTGGTGTGAGGAGGTGCGATAAACGAATACGAATGTGATTACTTCTGTCGTATTCGTGTAAAAGCGGACGCTGTGTCGTCAATCGATTAATTACAAGCGATTGACTTGCTATCATTAATTCAATAATGTGTAATATTTGCATGTGCATAGAAACTACTGGAATTGAGCTAGTTGTACCACTAAATGGAAATATAGCATTCTTGAACAATGTTGAAGCTGTGCATGCGTGCGTTCACATCACCTAATCAACGATGTACCTTATGTTCTGTCTTCGAAAGAAACATTCCTTGTGAAATCTACCTACTAGATCAACATTAAGTAAGTAGCATAGATCTACCAAACCTGGTTTCTAAGTACTGTAAGCGAAGTACTAAGTAAAACTGTTATGTCATCGACATCCTTATGTAGCTTTTGATCTTCTGATGAACCTTGCGTGGTTGGACCCTGCCTATCTGATCTGAAGCGTTGGAAACACACTTATGCAACCTAAACGGTCCCTCAATGAAGTCCTCGCTGTAGCTGTAGCATAGCATAAGTTGCATTCACTAACTTTTCCTACAGTGTTATCAATTTCACATTCATGAAAGCGTGACCACAGCTTTGTCACATTTTGTTTTGAAATAAATGCTACACCAGATTATTTGCGTACATGTCTACAAATTATGACACCGCTTATTGCAGCCAAGATTGCTTCGTTACAAATGAAACTGGAACGTTCACATATTGGCTGGATCACACAGAAGAAGGCGGTGGATCCCAAGACAGTTCCTATGGTAATGTCTTTTTTTCTTTTTTTTTTTCTGAATATAGTTAGATGAAATTGTGAAAGAGGATTTTCTACAAGGTTGCAACGAAGCAGTTTCCTCAACCAAGGCTACCAATGGATCGAGCAAGTCCATGCGTAGACGTGTTGGGGCTGCTCGTCTTGGGCTTCTTGATCCCTTTCGCAATTCAAGTGGGTACTGTCGTCACCGAAACTGAGACTGGCATAAAAGTAAGGTTGACGCATTTTGGTTATATTTGCTCGCATTCTGTAGTTCAACTCTGAAAGCAGCTAGACGCAATGATCAGTTTGAACGGTGGGGATTTGCGGTATATATTATGCCTCAAGTACTGATCATGCTCGATGACGCCGGAAACAAATTCGATCCCGTATTAAAATTTCGATTAACATCGTAAATCTCGAGATCACATGATAGCCTTCTACTAACCGTGCGCTACTGATTAAGAGGGTGGATCAAATATAAACGAGACTTTCATGTCCCCCTCAGTCCCCAACTCCTTCCTGCTGTCCTCTCTCCATCTGTCCACGTTTGTACGCCGCTCATAGCCACAGGTGCTTCGCGGCGCTAACACGGCATATAAAAAAAAACTCCTTTCATACGAGGGGTATTCAAGTCAAACTGGGACTTTCTGTCTCCTGGGTGTATAAATGGCTCGCGCTACTTCTTTTTCGTCATTTTCACACGCGACAGGCCTCTGCGTTCACTACGTAGTGGTCCAAAGCTTGTACAAAACAGAAGACACGTGCTGGACAAGATGGCCGACAACGAGGTGAGCCTGCACATCGAACAGCGAATTGTCATAAAGTTTCTCGTGAATGAAGGCGTAAAGTCACGGAAATTCACAGAAGACTTCAGGCCAGTGGCGTATCTAGGGTGTGGCAGGTGTGGACAGGTGCCATGGGCGCCAGGTGAACAGGGGCGCCATTATGTGGTCGAATGTGAATATGCCAGGTCGGGCACTCAACCTGGCACATTCATAAATGATCTAAAGCACCCGCCATTAGAGAGGTTATAGTGTGAGACCTAGTGCGGACCACACGAAAGCGCATCCCCAAGGACATCATGTTAACCATGTTGCCATGGGCGCAGGTAGCTCTAGATACGCCACTGCTTCAGGCTCAGTATGGCCACGATACACTTAGCCGCAGCAAAGCGTTTGAGTAGTGCAAACGGTTCCGAGACGGCCGGACATCAGTGCAGGACGATCCCGGCCGGGGCGGCTCAGAGCCCAGTGTCAGAGTTCCTGAGAACGTCCAACTTGTAGAGCGC
The DNA here is from genome assembly GCF_037126465.1 of Ornithodoros turicata. NCBI lineage: Eukaryota > Metazoa > Arthropoda > Arachnida > Ixodida > Argasidae > Ornithodoros > Ornithodoros turicata. Next base: position 140,458,614 of record NC_088201.1, read on the forward strand.
CACGGTTTCCTGGGACAAGGCTGGCGTTGTTGATGTCGATTTTCTGCCCAGTGGTACCGCCATCAATAGTGCATATTCCTGCCAGGTTCTCAGGGATGTGCATAAGGTGCTGAAGCAAAAGCGGCCAGGCCTCATCACCAAAGGAGTCCTCCTCCTACAGGACAATGCACGCCCGCATACCGCGCATCTGACGACACGCGCCTTAAGGGCAACCTCCATGGAGCGAATGTACAGCGAAAAAGCTGCGAACTTCGCTCAGCGTCGGACGCCCTGCGCGAGGCGTCAAAAATGTGAGCGTCCGCCGCCGATCTGCCCATGCCAGATATTTTCAACCAGCGTCCGCGATTCCGGAAGCGTCAACTGAAGATGAACCAATCAAAGTGCTCTTCCGCTACGAATCTACGCCAGACACTGATCCCTATGTATAAAGGCTGGATCGCGCATGGGAGAGGGGCTCGTGGGGGAGAGGCATGTTGGGAGGCCCTAAAGCGCTTTGTGCGCCCATAGAAAACAATGGGAGGCAACAGAGATTGTGAGTATTTATTGCGCTGCAGGCGTTGATCGTTGTTTGTCGTTATACAATTTTGTAAGGTGCCAGTATACTGATGTATCCTAACAGTGTTTGACAGGTGTCCTGCCGTTCGATTCTTAATTACGTTATGTTTTGCATTCCGAAACTAGACCGTCACTGCAGTGTAGCGCTGGGGATTGTACTACAGCACGTTTCCCAGCCAATATTTCAATAAGAAACGATGTGAGATTAACAACAACCATGTATATAATCTCCCGTGCTGCGTTCTGGACAAAAATTGTTCCACAAAGAACGGTCCCAGAAAGGATATACCCGCATGGTAGAAAAAATCGCCCCGTAGAATCACAGCCGTTGTTTCAGACAGGCGTATGCGTTTAGTGTGATTTATATCAAGCAAGAAAGAGTCTTTTAGTGAACGACAGTGTTGTCTTCGACGTAATGCCTCGCAAATATGAACACACCGAAGCATCTTAAACAATTACTTCACGCAATTAGATCACGCTTAGGCCAGTTAATCTAGGTATTGATGTAAACTTAATCAAATTACTTAGTAAGTGGTAACACCACCTTGAGACACAAGACTTATCTCCTTTTGAAGTACCGCACTTTTTTTTTCTTCCTTCACTTGCTCTGATTATTTGCAGGTGAAATTGAATGTCCTTCACGCGTACTCACATGCTTTTGCTGAATAGAACTGCAGCGTGAACAAAGCTGCGTAGGGACGAGGGCCTGCCATCCACTGCTGACTTTGTCATGCTTGTTATGTGGAGCACGTTGCAAAAAATGCAGCTGCACATCTGAAACTCCAATCATTATCATCGTCATCTAAAAGGGAGTGTGGTAGCAGTGCCGTGAAACCAGGCACGATTTCTGAAGATCTTCTGTGACACTTTCCGCAGTTTGCATACTTTTATGCAGCGTCAGTCTCTCTCATAGGAGTTACTTTGCATTAACAGTGACTGCCATCTTACATTTTAATGTGTGAGGGCTCTCTTGCACTACACATGTACGGTTTCCAAACTGCAACATGACGATTTAGAGCTTGAAACGGGAGCCCTGGTGTACCCTGTCTATGAAATGATACCAACTGAATCATGTCAAACGTGATGTTTAATGGAAGATGGCTTTCTTGGTTGTGCATTCTGCGTGACAGATGTAACACGATATGCTTTTGTAAAGAAGATAAGTGATGTTATGCTCTATGAATAAAGAGAATATACATTTTTCAAGTTCAACATTTATTCTGGCATATATCAAGCATCACAATGAATGTGCAGGGAAGTGACAAAACAATACATTTATTGTTTTGTGACCTCCCTGCAATGACAATATATATCTCAGGAATGACAATGCACAGGTACACTATGCAAATTTGTTGCACCCAATTTTCATACATGCTGAATTTTAAATTTTTGTTTTGCTGCCTATGTGTTCAGTATATTACAAATTGCTTAATGCAAACAACACTTTGTTAATTTAGCTTTTTGCTCCCATCTAAGATATTCCTACCCTGAAGGAACTGCCACTTCGACACCATATAATATTCAGTAGGTTTCACTCTGGCAGGCCCTGCCACTGCAAATTTCCTGAATTGAAATCCTTCAAACTGTGTCATAATCTTAAATACGTCAGTATTTCTGCAAGTAGTTGACATGCTGGAGGACACTCCTCCTGCAGCTAAGGCAACTACAGAGAGTTCCAAGAGGCCGAAGGTAAACCTACAGCTGCATGAGTGTGATTAACAGTAGTGCATTCTCAAGAAATAATTTTCTTCTTATAGCATATATGTGCATGCCTCGTAACTAAAAACAATGATCACAGTTCCACAACGAGTTTTAATTCCTGAGGGTGTATACTGTAGAGGTGGGTTAGATCTACAACAGTTTATACAAGGTATTATACAGCGTGTTTCAAAAAACGTGTCATTCGGACTTTATAAAAAAACGGGGCGACGGAAAAATACGGGGTAAACGGCATTTGTGTGGCAACTGAATTTGCCACCTTGAAAAAATATTTTCATTTGATTTTAATTAAAATAAATGGAATTTCTTTAATTGAACTCCAAAATTTCCCAAGTCAACCTAACGTTTTTTTTACAGAATTAGAGAGCCCGTAGCGAACTTAGTCAGATCCACTAAGAAATCTGCTCGATATTGCAAATGGAACTGCCCAAAAAAAGTCCCGAAATTGAGGCTTCCAAGTTTCGGGTATTCAACGGCGCACCAAATCAGACGCAAAGATTCGTGGAGAGGAGGACTGCTCCTGCCCCCATGAAAGATAGAAGGTCGAAAAAACACAGAGCGGGAAAAAAGGGGCGGAATCATTTTTGTTTGCCGCTTATCAACGTATGGTGGAATGTCACCTGCCTTGTTATCTGCGCGTCTTGTGCTGCACGTCGGTCCGGCGATAAACTGTTCTAGCTTCATGGGGGCAGGAACATGTCCTGCCCTCCGCGCATTTTTCCGACTGATTTGGTGCGCTGTTGAATACCCGAAACTCTGAAGCCTCAACTTCGGGACTTTTTTTGGGCAGTACCCTTTGCAATATCGAGCGGATTTCTTGGTGGATCTGACTAAGTTCGCTACAGGCTCTCTAATTCTGTAAAAAAAAACGTTAGGTTGACTTGAGAAATTTTGGAGTTCAATTAAAGAAATTCAATTTATGTTAATTAAAATCAAATTAAAATATTTTTGCAAGATGGCAAATTCAGTTGCCACACAAGTGCCCTTTAGCCCGTATTTTTCCGTCGCCCCGTTTTTTTATAAAGTCCGAATGACACGTTTTTTGAAACACCCTGTATACTATGAATACCTTTAAAAATCTCATGTGACACATATGCTTTTACTTTTTGGAGGTGCTGTTGTGATCTAAGTTTGTGGGCACTGCTCAGGTTTTGCACCCATTTCTTGCGTATGTCGATGCAGCTGTGAAGGACAGAACATTGGTTAGGATGCAACTAGTTAAAAATAAATATGTTGTTTAGTAAGAGCATTGCATAAATGTTTAAAACATCAGTTAAAAACAGGGTTTACAATTCCAATATATTTTAAAAATTTCAACGTTTAAACGCTGTTCTAAAAAGAATTATAGCTTCATCACCAAGACACAACGCTGGGTGAAGGGGCCTAAGGTGTATATAAAACTCTCTGAAGTGATGTGTTTCATGATGTGAACATGTAAAGAGAATGTGCAAAATTGAGAGAGGCTCACCACAGTGCGTGCACTGGGGTGGCTCCTCCCCGTAAAGTTGGAACCCGTGAATGAGGATCTGTAAGCTCGATCGCATCAGACGATGACACAGATGATGCTCGATGACACAGACGATCCTCTGGGTAGCCCCCGTGAGGAAACCTGTATTGAGAGACCACACTGCTACAAATAACACGACAAGCTGCAAATTATTATTATCGCAACAAGCTAACAACATAGCTCAGACACAAAGGCGGTATCCAAGTCACACCACAAGGATTCTTCGTCACAAATCAAACCAAGGCACAAAACAATACCAATACATGAAAAAAGGTGACCCTCTTGGTCTTATTACGACGTAATACTGAACTTATACGCGAAGGTGGTTCAAAGAAATGACTGCGCACTTGCTTCCGTAGAGAACACTAGGTACCGTGCTAGCAATGCATGCAGAAAAGCGCTCGAGTGCTCGCACATATTGATGACACCACTATCAGTGTAGCGTAACATGTTCTCTTCAGCATATTATGCACTCAAACTGTATTTGCCGGCGGGTAAAATGCAAGTGTGTTCGATTGAACCTCGGAAGAGCGATCAAACAACTTGCACCCAGTGCTGGTTTTGGGCAAAAAAACACTTCATAATTGTCAAATAAATGTACAGAATGGACGCCTATTTATTCCTTGATAAAGAATGACTCACCTGTAGAAATTTCGGCCCTGTATCCTTCCCGGTACGGTTGGTACGACCGTAATTGCAAGAAGTTGCCATGATCGCTGCGGCGACTGTTTTGGGTACAGTAAGATGGCGGCCGGTTGCCGCACGCTCGCGCTCCCTATCCGCGATCCAGCCTTTTACAATCGAGATCAGTGACGCCAGATCGTCTGCACGTGGTCGTCTGCTCTCGTGAATCATCGTCGTCGTCCTCTTCTTGCAACTGGATGCTGTCGTCTGCTCGCTGTTTCGCCAACTGCATCGTTAGAACGTGAGGCATTCTCTGCCAAGAAACATGTTTTCTTTTCGCAGTAGTGAATATGCTTTTCGGTACGTTACTGGGCGCATCTTTTCAGACAGTTGTTGGATTTAGTTGCAAAATTTGTGACATTAAATGCACTTTTTCGAGCAACTGATTTCACTAAGCTTTCACCTTATACCCTGGCAACAGCGACATCACAGCGTGACTTCCCGACGCCGTCCGCTGGTTTTTCGCTCCATGGAGCTGGTGCCGGCGAACAACTGGCGGCGAAACGCGCGTGGCAGTCTGCCGCGCGAACTTCGTTGCAAAAATTCGCTCCATGGAGGTTGCCCTTTATAGGAACTTGCTGGGAGGTGCTACCACATCCCCCTTACAGTCCAGACCTCGCCCCCGGAGATTTCCATCTCTTCGGGCCACTGAAGATGTTGCTTGCGGGCCGCTACTTCAGCTGCAACGACGAGGTCAAGAATGCGGTCCGACCATGGCTGCTACGAGCCGGTAAGGATTTCTACGCTGCTGGCATCCAAGCCCTCGTGAAACGCTGGGACAAGTGATTTAGTTCAGCTGGAGATTACGTCGAAAAATAAAACTAATTTTTCGCCTGTAAGTTCATTTTAATTTTGCGAAACATGAAAAGTCCATATTTTTTATTGGATTTTCAGGATTTTGAACAGTCACGCGGCTTATGGAGTTTCCCTTGGCTTAGCCAAAGGAATGAACGAAGGTGCACTCTGAGAAAAAAAGGAGTCAAAAGAGAGCCAACTGTTGCTCGGTTACCCTCGCGAAATAAAATGGCGTTGCAACGATTTCCGTGACCGTATTTAATGTGGAGTGCTGTGTGCACTCCCTTCATGGAGCGGTGTTAGCATCACTCCCCAGTGTTTATGAGGAGGTTATTCCGGGCTATGCAACACTGCAGCCCGTGCTTTTATTCATTTGTTAATCAAGCCATATAGAAGAAAAAGATGAACACTCCTGTGTCTGACATGGCATAAGTACTTGTATTCGCGAGTCAGGCTGTACAAATAAAGGCGTTGGTGGCAGATATCCTTGAAAACTGCCCAACATTACGTACTGAGGAAGAGCTGCTGCGACTTTCCAAGCATGCTGGTACCTACATTATCTTTGCTTGTGCTAATAAGGGTGTCGCTCTATCTTGTAATTGACACTCGGATCGGTCGTTTCATTCGAGGGAAGATGTTCGTGGAAATACTCTCTAATGACTAGGGAAGTGACAGGTCAAGTGAGAAACCCAATGTCAGATAGAAAGGGATATCTGTTCTGTAACGCTAAATTCCTCGAAGCAGATGCACTGCGAGTTGATGAGGATTATGTCCCTCCACTACTACGAAAATATTTCGGTCCTTTGTACTCTAGGAGCGGGTTTTAAAAAATTGGGTTGTATAGTACTGCAATCTCTACGACGGCTTCTAGCGCGTGGGTTATACTGTTGTCGCCCTTCAAATCCGCGTACGCGCTGGAGGAAGGCAAAGGGGAGCCTCCTTCACATATTGGAGAAGGGCAGGGTGTCGGAGCGAACCGAAAACCGGAACCGAAAACCGAAAACAACCGCTATTTTGGTGCGAACCGGAACGGAATCGAAACCGTATACGTTTTTTTCGCTCAGGAGGGAAGCCGAAAAATATATTTAACGGTTTTCGGTCCAAGAAAAAACTTCGCCGGTTTGGACTACGGATAGGCGAATGAAATAGACGTCGTGTGCTCTCAAGTCATGTCATGGATGCTATACGAGGGTTACGGTTACGGAGGAACATATGTAGGTATAATATGACCCTTAGGCTCCCTTTGTAATGGTTTATAGTTCGCGCACGCACACAGACTTCGAGGTACATGTGACTCTCTAACAATGTGCCGTAGTGTTCGTTTTAATTTGATCCCCCCAAACTCTCCTCAACTAAACAGCGACCTAAGGGGGCTGCATAACGGCTTCTTTATCGGTAATGTCGCGCCCTTGTCTGAGAGCAGCTAAGTTGAATAGACTTACGTATACGCGAGGGCAAGCCCGTGCGAAGTGGCAACTCTTTTGTGGACAGGACACGAAGAAAAAAAAAACGGAGCCGTCGAGCGCGTTTGTGAGTGAAGGTGTTCCTCGATTTGCGTCATACTCGTGCGGTGGCTCTTGCTGGCTAGACAGTAGCAACAGACATTCGGATGGGACACGATCGCTCCAACCCAGCAAGAAAGTACTTGACGTACGACATCACGACAAACAAGTCCGTTTGTAGTATGCGCTTCAAGATAGGAGAAAGCCCATTTGAGCAGACAGTAACCTACAGGAACCAGGAGCTACCAATTTCTCAGCTGTCTATTAATATTAAATACCATGTATGCGGAATAAACGGGTTTACATTTTATAACATTGATTTTTTTTTGTGTGGGGATGAATATTCCCCGCAGAAGCGGAACCGGTTAAAAACCGGTATGAACCGTTATTTTTTTGCTCCGGAGCAGAACCGGTACCGGATCGTTTATGATGTAACCGGAACGAAAACCGGAACGAAAAACGTTTCGGTTCGACACCCTGGAGAAGGGCCCCTTGATAACGCGGTCCGCCCCCGGATGGGCCGTATCTATGATTGCATGGCCTATCAAAAAGTCTTTGGGGCACCGTCGCTTGCGGTGCTGTTCCTGCGGCTTGTCCCATCGTACAGTTGGCAATGCCACGGAGGGTCAGTAAACCTGCTCGTGTTCTGGGGCAACGGCAGTATTGTTTTTGTAGCGTAGTGCAGCGGAAATCAGTATGTGTACAAAAAAAAGAGAGGAAGACCAATGAAATAACATCACTGAATGAAAACAGAGTGCTTCGTCTTCTCTGCGATGTGTCTGGGTAGGGCAGTCAAGGGAACAGGTGTGGGAAGGGAGTCAGGGGAACACTCTTAGCAAGTGATCCAAGTCATACTTATCATGTAAAAAACTATTTGTTCAGATTCTTTGTTCAGGGACTTTGATTCCGACTTACTTGAAGTAACGTCTGGAGTCCCTCGGGGATCTGTCTTAGGGACTCTATTATTGAATTTAAATATTAATGCAATTCCTGACATTAGTGATCTCTGAGTCTGTATTCAGATGACACTGCCCCTTACCGCAGATTTATGTGTTCTTGTGTTGCTGACCAACTCGCTTTGTCGAGGGCGCTGCAGGAAATTACAAGATGGTTTGGTACCATGCGGTTAAGCGTGAATGTAAAGAAAACTGTATTTATGCAGGTGACAAAGAAGCAAATAGTCATTAATTGACAAAACTCTTCCATTATGAAAGCCAGCTCTTACAAATACCTAGGTGTGTATATTCAGCAAATTTATCACAGAATGTGCACGTTGACTATACTGTAGGCACTTGTGCGAAAATTAGCTACTCGAAAAAGCGAAAATTATGCTACTCGAGTTATCATATTAGATAAACAGTATAAACTGTATACAAAACACTTGTTCTATCCATTATGTCCTCGTTGATTAACATTTCAAGGCATTTCGTCTGACTCCACATATGGCTATGATAGACTCACATATCTCATTCCCTTTCAACTTTCTCGATAGACGATGTTTTAAAATCGAGACATTTTGCTTTTGAATCCTTTTCTTTTTTCTTTTTTTTTTCGTTTTTCGTTTTGTTTCTCCAAATGCAGTAGAAGGCTGGAATGGTCTACCAGCCGCGATCGTTTTAGAGTAAAAATATCATTACTTTCGTGAAAAATAAGAAAACAAAACAAAAACCCTAGTTGTCTTTGATGCCAGCCACTTCCTGTAACAACCCACAATATGTGGACCAACAGTATGGTTAAAACATGGTTAAAATAAAATGAACAGGCGATTTTTCAGAACGCTGATTTCTGTGTTACATGACCCATCATGCCCAAAACAATTGACTTGATGTCTGTCTTCTTCGCTTTTCATATGTCGTGGAATACTTTTCCCAAGCCACAGTACAGGAATTATCTCAGTAAACGGTGACATTCACATGTATGTTGCGTTTAAATGTGGACAATGTGAGGTTTTCGTTTTCACACATTGTACATCCCTGCACTTGCAGCACCTATGTGGAATGTGCACAGAGCTGAAAATAGTAGTGCTGGTACAGTATAGTTCAGAAGAAATAGCGTATGGAAAAACTCAATCACGTTAGGTTTCCGTTCAGCCGTTCAAAAGAAAATGAGTCTTGAATTCTGTCTTTTTTACATGGCTTGTGTAGGACCTCAAGTTGTGTACTCTCCGCAAGAAGCAAGGATGTAGTACAGTGCTTGACAAAAGTTTACGAAACAGGCTGCGGCGCATTCCTTCCTCAGAGTGAAACGGCAGCGAATGGTAACGTACGGACTTGCAAACAGGAGACTGGATTGCCTGGGTACACGCCTGTAGGTTCGTACGGTCCCATACGGCGCTGGCGTTTCACTCTGAGGAAGGAATCCGACGGAGCCTGTTCCGTAAACTTTGGTCCAGTACGGTACTTGTGAAGCACGCGAAGGATACAACGGTAGTATGTTCTATCATGTCGATGATACGGTTGGTACACCTTTTCCACCCCCACGTGGTCAAAGACCAGGGTCCATTATTATTTCGATTACTTTATATCCTATCGAAATACACCTCTTTTTTTTTTTTTAATGCGCTACAGGGAGCCTAGCCGAGCAAAATAGCGGGATAGCAAAATGCCGTTTTAGCGGGACGGTTACACAGCAAGGGGAACGCATTGTAGGACAGCGTGTACAACTACTTGACGACTAATTAGCTAAAATTTATTAATTAACGTACTAATTAGACGTTTGCCGGTTAATGCAAGATAGCAAAATTGCGGCTGGTCATTATTCAAATCTGCAGTCGTTATTTAACGCCATGTGAAGGGAACGTACTTTGAGATATAAATTGTCAAATTTCGCTATGCAAATGAGCCTAAACCAGAACTACATGCTTCTCGACCAGAGAAACTACCTTCGCCTTATCAGGGTCGGATAGCGGTCTATCTCTCCAACAGATTAGCGCCTCCTCTAATCAGCTCCATCACTTCAAAGCACATGGCCGCCTCACATGCACTGCCTGTCGCTCTTTAGACGCTCGAGTTATTGCCAATTTCATTGTACATTGAAACCGCCATCCTCCAATGTATTATATCTTCACACGACGAGGCACACTTCCCGGAAAAAGAAAAGTATCAATGTACGGGATAGTGCCCTCAGCAATGCGAGGTTACATCTAGCATTGCTTCAGGCACCTCGCTTCATTGGTGGCAATGGAGGGTTGTGTTATAGCATGCTGTGTTACGCAATCCTTGGTTCATTGACTCCCCACAACGGACTGAAGGTCTGTCCCACACGTAGCGATTTGATCTATACCACTAAAAAGCAGAGCGATATTTTCCTCGTCGCGGTGCTCCAAATCGGTAAAAATTAACCCTTGCCAGGTTAGCACTACATTCGTGTTGGCCAATGAGGCCTTCAGCGGCGACGTCGCGAAAGTGGTCGAGTTCAGAAGATGTGGGTTCCATCCCTACAGCTGGCTAACCTTTTCAGTGACTTTCATCTTTCATCGTTGAGTTTTGCTATCGCGTTTCACGGCGCGGCGTCCGCATCGGAATCGGCGAGTCTGTCATCCAACATGGCTGGTAACTTTTCATTCGTTCAGTTGATGAAACTTGGTTGGTCCGCATGCTGTCGAACTATGCAGGCTCTATGGCGGGAGAGAGCGGAAAGTACCACCGAACTTCCGCAAAATTATAGCGCTATCGCCTCTTTGCAAATATGAACCACCCGATAACAGTGAGCGCTGTCTTTGCACTTTGTTTTGTAGCTGACTATATTAGCGCACCTCTATGTGTCGGACAGGCCGTAACAACATCAGATACGTTACAACTCAATATGCCACATGGAACTACATGCTGCTGTAGGATGAATAATATGTTGTCTTTACACTACGGAAGCTAAATTATCATCGCATCAGCAAGGTTCGCACAGACACAAGAGAACACTTAATCACCCTCTACTAGCACTTGCGCCATTGAAAAACACATCGGCGGTCAACTATGCCATCGCGGATCAGATATCGAAAGGAGACGTTTTTGCAATTCTTGTTTCCGCTTCTTCACTCTTTTAGTGTTTAGCCATTCTCATTCACTGTCTGCGATTTCCTGTCTGACTGCACTCGCGCCTTTAATTTTAACGTTTGACCCATAATACCAGTGAAAACCTGCCAAATAGGATTGCTGAGACCAAGCATATAAAAGCGGGTCGGGTAACGCCACTGGATCGGATGAGTTGTGTGCGATCTTCGGAGAGCCACACGTTGCACCGTAAAGGAACTTCATCACATAATGCGTTGCTAGTTATCCGTCATTCCGAATGTTGTTAATTTATTACAAGATCCAGAAATTAAGTTCGGCTATTAGCTATTACGAAAGTCTAGACTGACGTAGGCCATCCTGCCGTCTAAAATCACACAACATAGTGGTATCATGCCCTGCGGCGGTTGTCCATCCGCGTGCTAAGCGGTGAACTTCAGTTCTCACAGTATAACACTGCTAACCATAACGCAAAATAGAATCGATGGTAGGACGCGGTCTTTCTGAATTGCAGGAGATGCTGAAACTCATGGGACTCAGTGAGTTCATCTACTGGGTTGGTCATCTCTGCACGTCGCTTTTTATCACTGTCACCGCTTGCATCCCTATCGGCGTAATACTTGTCTACGTTGGAAAATCCCGTCCCACCATAGCGGGCGCTGACATCACTCTCGTTGAGACAACTTTGCTGCTCTTCTGTCTTCACGTTGGAATGCATATCTTGTTTGTGGCATGCCTTTTTAACAGGTGTAAGTTAATCTTTTTGTACATAACTGTCCTCTTAACAGGCCGGACTGCCTGGTGTGTATTGAATCGTGCAATAAGGTGCGCATATGCACTATGAGGCGTGTATATCATTGCATGGAACGGTGCATGAGCAAAATTTCATGCGCAGGACCCGCATGACGTACTTCCTGCGTGATCATTAGTTTCACTCAGCGCACAGAATTTGCGTAGTTCCCAATAGCAACAAAGAAATAACAATTGTCAGGTTTATGTTTTCCTGCGTGCCCTGATGCTGCCAATCGTAGCATCAGCGACTCGGCGGAACAAACCTGCCCACATGCTAGTGTAACAACAAGTAAAACGTAACGTGAATGAACTGTCCGCATTACAATGCACAATGCACGATGCACACGATGCACAATGCACAACCCCCAAAAACGAATGACATCGTCGCGCAAACCTGTGATTTTGCGTTAACGAAAAGTCACAGATTAACAGGCAACAGTCGCAAGTAACGCAGGTTAACGCATGGTGCCGGTGTTGCATAGGATACGGCTGCCATTTTTCAGTTCTATTCGCTGCTGCACAGACCTGACTGCAACGCAATATATGAAACTCTTCACCGTAATTGACGCGCTGCACCAAGCGTAGAAAACCAATTAAGTGCATGAAATTTCTGGCAGCGCGCCACACAGGATCACATCATTGTGTTCAAGGCCAGGGTATGTCCGTCATCTGTGCGACTGGGGTAGAAATGACGCTGCATTTAGTGTTTTCAGTGAATTTTAAATTCAATATCAGATTGATAAGATGAAACTGTTGCTTCCAACACCATGATTCCTATGCCATGTAAGGTTTACTGAATCCATAAATGCAATTTCGTTGCTCCTGTAAAGGATTGTGTTGCTTTCTTTCAGCGAACGTGGCTGTCACTTTTGCCATCATCTACTGGTTGGTGGCGTCACTGTGGCCAATTGTCAAGGTCGGTTACTCACTTGTTGCGTATATGATGTACTCCCGCATTTGGAAATTGGCCTGCTGCATGACGCCTGTCATTGGAACTTATTACACAATCTTACTAATTCAACTTGCTTGTGACCTGAAAGGTATGAATGCTTTCTTCTGCTTGCCGTTTCTTTGTCAACCCCCTCGAATGTCACCTACTGAATGTACCAGGCTCAGCAGGATGGTCTGTCGTAACGGTGTTCTCAGAAGAACAAGACAACATCACCATACTCGACGTCTGGATGATGATGCTGGCTACCGACCTAGCTATGGCCATCCTAGTGTGGTATTTCACCAGAGTACTGCCGTGGGTGACTGGAATACCGCAACCATTCTACTTTCCTCTTCTGGTATCGTAACAACAGCTGCAATCGTGTAGATGTCTTTACCACAGGCTGCCTGCCAGGAAACACGAATATCGTTTACGTTGGTAGCATTCTGGAAATATGAACTGCCTACTAAGCCTGCTAAGACAGGCACACACCAAGCTCAAGCTAACAGGTGGAATTTTTTCGTTCGTGTGTACGAGTGTGTTCGTGTGGCTGCACCCTAAGAAAACACTAAGCAGGACGGTGATTTGCAGGCTAGTTCTCATATATGTGTGTGTGCTCGAGGTGTCGGCAAATGTCCATAGCTAATGCGGATACTGTGGAAACGGCATTTGGTATATTAATCTGTTGCAGGATTGAATTCGTGCGAATGGCATTCAATGTCATTACATCCAGCGTGCTGGTATGTCCAATAACTAGACGGTACAATACATCCCCGTCAACACAACATTGAAAATTCAACGTAAACACACCTTTAAAATCAATCAAATGAACGTAGGATCAAAGTTCAAAACTAACGTGGATTCATCGTGGCGGCACAGCCAAAAACTGGTTGAATTAACAGCGACAGGAACGCATATTTAGCGTAACGGCAACGTAGTTTATGTGTTAATACAACGTATGTGAGGGTTGAAAATGTGGAACTGCAAACTGACAAGGTTTAATTAACAAGCCGCGAAGATGATAATTAAACATATCTGTATTTCAAATATTTAATATGTATACGTTATTTGAGCTGCTTTTCGAGCGCAAATAAGGATAACGTGCCTTCGTAATATTCATAAAATGACACAAGAATATGTTCACCGAAAAGTTTTATTCTCCTAACAGTTCTTTACCAATGGTAGATTTTTCGGTGCTCTGTATCGTAAACAATGACGAAAATTAACTCACCACTCAAAGTAACTCCGTAACTCACTCACATCGCAGGAAGGCACGTCGTTCGATGTCTTCGTTCTTTGCGGCTACGTTCGCAAAAAGGAGGACAAACGCAAACTATAAATTAGAACGGCTAATTATGAGAGGAAACCACGTTACATATTATATGTACAACTTCGCTCTTTGCTGAATATTGGCGTTTCGTTCCATTCACGCATTGCCCTCGACTCTGAAATGCAAATGACACCATGTAATACGGCCCTGTGTGCGCACTCCACAAATGTAAATATAATGACGCAGTCAAATTCCACGTGTACATACCTGGACTTTGTGCGAATGAATCCTAAACCGCACACGACGCACTCGCGAGTACACGCGGTAATCTTTCTAGAACACGTCATAAGCAACTCTTACATACATAATATGCTACAAGACGTCTAAGACCTGTCCCTTCTAAGACTACCCAGGTTTGAGGGCAACCGTCCCTCCCGAGCTGGCTCCCAGCGTGGGAGGGGGCAAAAATCTCCCGAGTACCAGAAGTAGAAGCCGGCCCTGATACGTCCATTAACCTTGAACACAGCGCTTGAAACACTTCTGATTGTCCATTTCATTCCCAGGAATTTTATGAGCGGAGATGGTACACTGAATAATCCCCGGAGGAGAAGGAGTTCAAAGGGCGGATGACCTAAAACGTGTGGTGTGCTGACCCGCCTGACCGGATTATCACCATGCTGATAGCGCATACGGGGTGAACGAACACTTATTACTGCAGTATTACGATACTTGTAATACGCGTCTTTGCGCATTATAATACGTAATACACATACAAAATGTATTACAGTAATACTGTTATAATACAAATTATTGTAATACATGCCCAACCATGGGAACGGCAAAGCCTGAAGTGCCTAAGATATTAACGTCGAATGATGGAAGTCACCCAAAAGGTTAGCCAGCTGTAGGACTCTAACCCACATCTTCTGGATTAGCCGTCCAAGACTCTACCAATTGAGCTAAGCTAACATACCTCCCCAGCAGCTTCCAAGGCTTAGCTCAGCAAGTGTTAGCTTGGATTAGCAAGTATTACCTTAGCTCAATTGGTAGAGTCCTGGACCGGTAACCCAGAAGATGTGGGTTCGAGTTCTACAGCTGGCTAACCTTTCCAGTGACTTCCATCTTCATCATTAATATCTTAGGCACTTGACGCTTTGTATGTATTCACGCTTTCTATGTGTTCCAGCCTCAGGACATCAGTTCTCTCATGTTGAACTGTTGCCGCTTGCGTCAATCCCGTCGTATGATTGTGTGTATGAGTGTGAAACATGTAAGAGTCAGATCAGTGAGAGAAAGTGGTTGATTTGTCCCTTCAGATGGACGCGCCCTTGGAAGTCGCTGGGGAGGTGGGTTAGCTTACCTCAGTTCGTAGAGCCATGAACCGGCAATCCAGAACATGTGGGTTCCAGTCTTACAACTAGCTAACCTTTTCAGTGACTTCCATCTTCATCATTAATATATTAGGCACTTGACGCTTCGTACGTATTCGCGCTTTCCCGGTGTGCAAGCCCCAGAACATCAGCTCTGTCGTGTTCAACAGTTTCCACTAGTGTCAATCCCGCCGAATGATTGTGTGTATGCCTGAGAAAAATGTAAGAGTCAGATGAGTCAGAGAAAGTGGATGATTTGTCCCTTCAGATGACGCTCCCTTGGAAGTCGCTGGGGAGGGTGTTAGCTTAACTCAATTGGTAGAGCCCTGAACCGGTAATCCAGAATATGTGGGTTCGAGTCTTACAGCTAGCTAACCTTTTCAGTGGCTTCCTTCTTCAATATCTTAGACAACTGAAGCTTTGTATGTATTCGCGCTTTCAATGTGTTCCAGCCTCAGGACATCAGTTCTCTAATCCGCTTGCGTGAAGTGCCATCTGAAATAATCCAAGCGCCATCCAATTCAATCCGCGCCCCATCTGAAAAAATCCAGATGCTATTCAATTTAATCCGGGTGCCATCTCAATTAATCCATGGTGTGTTTAAGCACTATAACCGTGCATTCACAGGGACATCCAATCCAAGCGGAAACTATGTTAAGCCGTGTAAGGGATTTTTTAGATTGTAACTTGGTGCACCTCCAGTCCGAAACGGATTTCTGTCTGTCTTTTTTTTCTTCAAATTCTAGAATTCTATCTTAAATCAACTGCTAATTATTGATAGAGATTTGTTTATTCAAAAGACTGGCATCTGTATTGGTTCCGCCATTGCACTGGTTTTCTCAAATTTATTTGCATACTGTTGATTCTGCTGTAATGTTATTTATTTCAACTGTTTCCACCGCCTCTCTTCTTCTAAGAAGATATGTTGATGATTTGTTGTCGTCAGTCTTGTATTTATGACTGTGAACGTGTTATGAGGTCTCCGCTTAGGAACTGGATTTTACTGACATGAATGGCGAGCTACAATTTTTAGATGTACGACTTTTGTTCAGCCCCTATCTTTGCTGGAAGTATGGTAAATTAGGTCTTAAGCATATCTTGTTTGCTGCAACCTGCCATTCAAAAACTCACTCAAGTTCACGGTTCAAGTACAGTTTAGTCATCACGGGCCTACTGTCAAATGCTCTGAAAACTTATTGTGTTCACCAGTTGCATTGTTCTCTGTCCCACCATCTATCTCGGTTGAGGAACGCGAGGTACTCCAATCCAAGACTGCACTGATGTCCTGTTCCTCTTCCTGTTCCCTAAAAGAAAAGAGTGTTGCTGGTCATCGTGCGGTAATTCCTTATTTTCACAAAATATCCCATAACCAGCTTAGACATAACCTGCGATTAGACTCGTTGACCCCCTGAGAAACTGTGTATGTAAACTGTCGTTCTAATATCGTCTATCAGGTACCTCTGGAATGTGGTTTCTGTAATATCTGAGAAAGTAAACATTGCCTAAATGATCGCTTGCGGGAGCATGCTCTCAAAGTAATATATAATGATTGTTTTTCCGAAATGGTAAAACACATACAAGTTTGTAGAGGTTGAGCGCCCAGATCGGCATAAAACCTATGTAGTGTCCAGTGAAAGTGACCTTAACAAAAGGCTTATGAAGGAAACGCTGTCCGTGATCTCCTCTGGGAACTGTGTCAGTAAGCCTTCCCTAACCTCCCTGTTGGTTTTGGGGAATGTACTTACGTCCCCATCACCCTTCTGTCTCACCCACTTGAATTCTGTATATGTTCGTGTAGTTGAGAAAACTTTTCAGACTTGTCTGTGTTGTAGTTTTTTGTCCCCCATTCTCAGGTTGTTAAGTTATGAATGCCCGAAGTCCAATGCCCAAACCAAGGTCTGTCAGCAAGCGGAATGCAAGGCGAGACGAAGCCAACAGAAGATCGAAGCCGAGGTTCAAAAAGGTCGCCGGAGTGGCTAAATTACTTACCTTATTACCGCCGGATGAAAGTGAAATTAGCATGAGAACCTAAGAAAATACACTAGAACCTGGAAACAACGATCTTGAGTACAATAGGGTGTTTTAAAGAGGCGTACCGGCAAATGAATCCACTCACCTGTACAGAGAGAAGTCGGAACACCCTTCGAGAAATTCGGTTTTGCTGCATGCGTCATGTAATGCAAAAAGTTCCAACTAGGGCATTCATTTTTCTATGCTGTACAGTGGCATCGACACGTCTTATTCACATTTATTCGAGAGACACAATTTTATAGCCTGATCGTATTAGGTAGGAAATTTCGTTCGTATAGAGAATATTGTGTAGAGAACTACCCTATATGCAACGTACCTTTACGGCACTATTACAGTTACCGGCACGCTGGATGTAACAGAAAATACATATAATAGGAACTGGTCACTGCTGCCTGGTACGTACGACAGTGCATAGGCAGGGCAGATTTAGATGGCGTATAACACAAACTGCCGCAGCCGCCACATGCTCTCAGATTAACATGGTATCATAGAGTACAACTAGTATGACTATTTTTCATTATATTTTAATTTAAAATAGCTTTCGTTATTTCATTGGAAGTGATGTTTTTATCGATCTCAAAGTGAGGTTTATAGTCCATTGTGCGTGTCGGAAGTGTCCCACAAACCATAACGTGCGTGTTTTCACTCGTCTTCTAGCCGGTAGGCAAGTGGCAACCAACGGTAAACATGGCATCCCTCACACTTGTGTGCACTATCATAACATCAGCTCTGCTCTCTGGCACCCCCACAGTCACCCGCTACTATATTTAAGCATTGGCATTTCTGGCACAGCTAACAGAAGCCTATCACGCTCGTCTGTTTGTCTTGCCGTCAATGACTCTTTTCCGTTCCTCCTACTTTCAATTATATCAGCCGAAGTACTGGAGTCCCAGGGTCACAGTCGATAATATAGATGCGGCAGCCCTAGCGGCGCAGGATCCCGCTCGGTTTGAACCAGATCCGAATGCAGAAGCTGTAATCGCGATAAAAGGATTGCGTAAGGTACGTAAACAGAAACAACGACTCGCTAATATCAATCCTGCGTTTCTGTTGCTTGCACAGAACTTCGGAGGCAATACAGCCTTGAATGGCATTGACGTCAGATTTTTCAAAGGTGAAATCACGGTGCTCCTAGGTCATAACGGGGCTGGTAAGACTACCATGATGAGCATCTTAACGGGTAAGTTTCACGACGATCACTGACAACGAAAATATCACGGTAAAGAGAACATTGTGAAATACTCTACTTTTGCGCATGAGATGGTCGTGGAGGATGTGACAGCTATGTCTCGGTCATCCGGACGTCTCAGTATCCAGCCTACATCCTCCGGTACCGGATTTCTGGTACCGGAGTCTGGGAATGCGTTCTTGTTTCGCGACTGCATTGCGTTTATAGGTATCATGCTTACATGGTTGCGTCACCACCAGCATCATTTATATTCTAAACCTCGTAGCGTCTGGCTGTGGCTTATCCAAAGAGTAAAAAGAAAAATTAAAAATATGCCCCTGATTTAGTATGTACTACAAACCCGTAAAGATAAAGACGTAGAGATTACCCCTCTACTTTGGAGGTTACATGTATTGCCTTTTCCTCACTCTCTTCCTTTCCCCTTTCTACTCCGTGATCTGACAAGAAAATCTGCAGTCGGCGCCATTAACAAAAGAAAGAAGCGATTGCTTTCAAAGCATTCATTTCTCTGGAAGCAAGCAACGAAGCCATGTGCAAAAATACTCCAAAAGTCGGGAGACGACATAACTAGACAAAAAAGTAGAGAACTCTGTCTTAACATAACAAAATAGCAAGGTTTACTCAGACGTTTCGTCCGTCATGCGACAGACATCATCAGTGCCAAACTGAATGAGCGATTACACAACCGGTCGCTATTTAAGGGGATGGGGGGTATTATTCGGGAAGGGGACCACGGTTTTTGTTACAAACCGAGGGGTCACCACGTATGTGGCAATAACCTAGGAGCTTTCTGGGTCCCCATCTTTGTTCTCGAGTCAAGGTCACTGCGTTGTCGAAGTCAAAACAATGTCCCGTGTACCAACAACGCTCTGTAAGCTCCGTCTAAAGCAGCGTTCACACTATTGCGTTTCAACGCGTACGTACGGCTGCGTGCGTACACGTACGTACAGACCATTCCGCTAGACTGTTCACATACATGCGGGCACAAAAAGCGTTCGCCAATGAGCGCCTTGCGTCACATCCGTTTGCGACAAGCAAAAATGGCGGAATGCTTGGGAACCGCGCCTCAGTGCGATGTTACAGAAAGCGAGGACTCCAATGAAATCCTATCAAACAAGGCTCTTGAATGTGTCACGGCATATTTAGAACATGCCGATGTAGTTGAGTGGGCGCTCGTTGCACAGTTTTTCCTCGGCAGCATTGCTTTTGGAGCAGCGCGGACGAAGACGGGTCTGGGTCCGAGATCTGCTGGTACCGCTGCATCAGTTTGGTGAATTTCACCACCTCGTGCGATACATGCGCCAAGGTGACGGTCAAGACCTCTTTGACTATTTCCGGATGTCGAAAGAGAGGTATGGTTATTAGCGCGCACACATTTCTTTTGGGGCTTGCATTTCGTTGGATACGATACTTATATGCTGGTTTTCATTCGAGGTTCGACCACTTGCTGTCACTGGTTGGTCCTCTGATCGAGAGACAGAATACATCGTTCCGGCAATCGATATCGCCGGCTGAAAGACTCTGTTTAACACTGAGTTGAGGACGAGTTGTTCATATTATTCTAAGTGCATCAGTATGTGCATTCATACGTATTTTGTCTTGTACACAGTTCATTCAGCCTAATGTTATATTATACAATGATTGTTAGAGATACCTGGCACGCGGATCGTCGCAAAGGTTATGTGCAACCAACTACCGTATCGGGAGGTCCACAGCCAGCATTGTCATCCGGGAGACCTGTGAAGCTATCATGACTGCCCTGCAACCTATCTACCTGACAGTATGTTACCATTACGCTACTATTATTTAAAATTGTACCCCATTTATCAGTAGCATTACACCAAGCACCTTCAATTACAGACACCATCCAAGGACGCTCTCACAAAGGTAACAGCAGATTTCTGGGCTTTGTGGAACTTTCCAAATTGTTTTGGCGCAATGGATGGCAAACATGTAGTAATCCAAGCCCCTGCAAAATGTGGCTCTGTGTACTATAACTACAAAGGCACACACAGCATTGTTCTTCTTGCAACCTGTGACGCAACATACAAGTTCACTATGGTTGATGTGGGAGAGTGTGGGTCGAGAAGTGATGGAGGCATCTTCCGCAACAGCTATGGATGTGATCTGTTGAACGACTGTGAGAAACTGCCTGACCCACAGTGCCTTTCGGGAACATCTGTAAGCATGCCTTGTGTCCTACTAGGCGATGAGGCATTCCCGCTAATGAAGAACCTAATGCGGCCATACCCTGGAAGACACTTTCCACCCACTTGCAAAGTGTTCAATTACAGACTTTCCAGAGCAAGAAGGATTATTGAAAATGCTTTCGGGATTCTCTCGAGCCGCTGGAGAATCTACCGACAGCCCATCAATGCCTCACTCGAGACAGTGAATGCTATTGTGTATGCCACTGTCTGTCTGCACAACTATCTAAGGACCTGTGAAGAAACAGAAGGAAGGCATTTGTATGCCCTCCAGGGTATTCAGACTATGAAGATGTGTCGGGCAGCGTGCACATGGGACAATGGCGACAGAGTGTGACTAGTGGTGATGCATTGAGGGACATGCAGATAGTCGGGTCCAATATGCATTCGAGATCTGCAAAAGAGGTCCGTGACACACTTGCACAGTATTTCTGCTCTGCATCTGGTGAACTGTCATGGCAGTATAGAGTAGTGCTGAGGGGCTCACGTGTTGACTGAGACTGCAACTGGCTATGAACACGTGAAGCAACATGAATGATTTAATTCGCTCATTCATCAAATTCGACATTGAACAAGGCATTCTGCATTTGCATGTATGCTAGACGCTTTTTTTTTTTGACTTCCAAGGACCGTAGTCTGTTCCGAAGACTTAATGAAAATAAAGTTTCTTCGTTATCCGTGTCCAAATGAGGTCTGGTGCACCGTCCCCCAACTTGCATATTTTCCGTTGCCTGTGTCAATATCGAAGCGAGGCTTTCCTCAGATGCTTTCCTTTTCTTCGGCACTGGTCTTGCGGCTGGGGGTGTCATCTCCAAGCTCTGCAGCTCTGGGCTGCGTAGCTGAGAAAATGTCTGAGATGGCAGAAAGGGGCCATCCATACTGTCCTGTGACCAATAAGTGTGAAGACGTTAAATACAAGGCTACTTAGTTATGTAGTGTAGGCTTTAGTTCATCACGCTTCATTCCACCATCCGTCATTGTATTGTTGCTGCTGTAGTTAGGATCTGAGAATACAGTATTAATTTGCTGCAGTGTGGTACTACCAAAACATAGTAACAGCAATACTGCTAACCGCTGCTCCACAAAAAGTAGGGCGACACTAGCGTCATTACAAACTTGAAGAAACGTAACCGAAGTATCAAATCAATAAGGGATTGCGAGATTCTTCAATCTAACCTGTATAGTCTTTACTCGTGTGTTGTGGTGTTCTAAATGGCTTATCGAAATCAATGACAATAAATCTAAATGCATGGCAGTCACTTCTCTGACAGCCCCATATATGTACACATACACAGCTCCGCATTCTTCACTGCAAAGAACCTCTGCGTATAAATATCTCGGTGTCACTATAACAAGCGACCTCACCTGGACCTCACACATAAACTCCATCGTGACCCATGAAATAAATCATTAGGCTTTATTAAGCGTCGCCTGCACCTGGCCTCACCTGAAACGAATTATCTCACTTACACAACCTTAGTCTGGCCACAGCTGGAATATGCTTCTACAATCTGGAACCCATCCCAACACCTCTTAATCGATAAAGTCGAATCTGTACAGAACAGAGCAGCGCGGTTTACTGTTCGTGATTATCACCCTTTTTCCAGCGTCTCTGCCATTAAAGCCCAACTCTCTCTTACTCCTTTAATTACCAGACGAAAGGTATCAGGCCTGGCGTTCTTTCATAAGTTATATTACGGTCACCCCCTTCCCCACCCCAGTTACTGCCAACCCCCTCACAAGTTATTTCCACGACTTGATCACCCGTACAAAAGTACTTGCTCTACCTACGCGAACCAAAAAATTCCTCTACTCTCCACACCAGCTGATGGTATCAAACTGGAATGACCTTCCTGCCCACATAGCATCAGACCGAAATATATCATCATTTATTTCCAAGTGCTATTATCATTTTCAAAACGAATGAATTTGAAAGTATTGGGGCGCATATATTTAATGGCATAAAGAAGGGGGAGGTAAAGGTTACCACCAACACGGCGGCTTATTATTCATAATCAAAACCAAATGAAATTAATGTAGATGAAAGACAGGTGACAAACTACACTGTTGTCGGCAGTAGCAGCATTAGCCTTTTGCTGCTGACTGGCATGGCATGGCCATCATAACTTTCCTATGCATTACGTATACTCACTAGACACTTCATTGTCTCTTGACGGTGTGTGCACAACTTGTCCATTTGGGTGAGGGGCAGGCGGTGGTTGCTGCCTGGACACAGCTGATGTGGAGAACGAGGAGCAGGGAGCTTCTTGGTCCTGAAAGCAGAATAAGGTAGATTAATTACCTGTGCGCATAGTAATATCATGCTAGTGCATTTGGGGAGCAGAATTGAGGGTTTTGAATTCAGGTGATATGAGATTAATTTTTAATTTCGTTGTGCTCACCTGTTTCTGATGTGTGATGGCATGGCAATGTCCAAGTTTTATTATGGCAGTTGCATAATAACGCATGTGCAGTAAGGTAAATGAAAATACATTACACAGCATGGATTGAGCATTTCTTATCTCCGTAATACAGCAAGCCAATAACTCAACAGAAAGGAAATGATAACGGTAGCTGTATAAGATCACTTTGCTCGCATGCAGTTTTAACCACTGCACAATTATGTTGTCCACTTCTGCTTTCGAAATCTTTTCACGACGTATATGCCCCTCCGCAACGCATGTGTTATACACGATACATGCCGTACATATAAAACATTGCCCAGCTGCAAAGTACATTGATTGATTCCTTACCTGCGTGGTCTGATAAATTCTTTTAAAAATTCGAGGCTCCTAAACAGTGGCCAACTCGATTGGTAGACCTCCCCTGCGCCCATGTCGCTCCGCTTGGCTTCCGAGGCTCTCAGTTCCCGGGCGTACCTGTTACGGATCCCTCTCCATAATTTCTGACAGTCACTCGCTGCAAGGAATAACAAGCGAAATGGTATTGTGTAAACACACACGCACACAAAAACAAAGCAGAAGCCTACTTACCTGGCATTGACAGCGCACGAC
Organism: Ornithodoros turicata; assembly: GCF_037126465.1. NCBI lineage: Eukaryota > Metazoa > Arthropoda > Arachnida > Ixodida > Argasidae > Ornithodoros > Ornithodoros turicata. The sequence goes on from NC_088201.1 coordinate 140,482,184, forward strand.
CGATGGACTCCCAAGACTTATCGCGCTTGATTGTATCTTTATAATCACTCCGGGAGTTGTCACAGAGCCACGGGCGCTTCTCCACCTCGATGCAGATGAGCTCGTGTGTCCGAAACGTTGCGTCGCGCAAGCCATGTGTATCTTTTTGTGGATTCTCCACTCGCTCCACAGAAACATCTATGTTTACGGCAGCCATGTTGAAACAGAGAACATCAGCAGGATAGAAGGGCGCATGACCAGAACGCGGCTTCGTGATTGGTTCTCTCCTTGCGGGTTGAAGCGTGCGTTGGAAAAAGTTGAGCTCAGACCAACTCCTTGCATTCGACTGCGTAAGGTCTCATTCGCTCCTGTTGCCATGGTAACCATCGTACGCACCCGTACGCACGCATGAAAACTCACTAGTGTGAACCGTGCTTAAAACCGTGTGGCGTGCGTCGCGCTCATTATGTCCCGCTTCTGTTCTTTGAAACGAGTGTTCCGTTTCCTGCCTGTCTCGCCAATGTAACACGTGTCACAGTCTTGCCATTGTAGTTTGTAGACTACTCCAGACTGGTCTTCCGGGTGGACGGGGTGCTTCAGCTTCGATATGAGACTTCGGAGTCTAACACGCGGTTTGAATATAGTCATGATGTCCAACGGAAGCAAAGCCCGGCGGATACATTCAGCAACGCATTTGACATAGGGGATGACAACGCGTGTCAGACGGGTGCGGTCCCCGTCCTGCGATCCAGATGCTTGCATGCGTTTGTGAGTGTCCTCAATAAACCTGCGTGGGTAGCCACGTTTGTCCAAGTAATCGGAGATCATCGCGTCCTCAGAAGCCCGTAACTCGGCTCAGGATGATAACTGTTCAGACCGGATAACTAACGTTCGTACCACACTCTGTTCGTGCTCCGTGGGGTGGGGTGAGTCAAAACCAAGGAAACTGCCGGTATCACAAGGCTTTCGGTAGACATACGTCTGAATGCCTCCCGAGCTATATCGGCGCGCGCACACATCCAAGAAAGGAAGCTTGCCATTTTGTTCCATATCGTAAGTGAAATTGATCGATGGCTGAATGCTGTTTAGAACCGAGTGGAACTCGTGGTCATTGTTGAGAATCACGAACGTGTCGTCGACGTAGCGGCGACAGAAGTTGACCGCACATGACGCACATGGCACACAAGACGGAAACCTCAAGTAACGAGCTGACGTATTACCCGTACGCTCACCTGTAATTTGCATTTCGTTCTCCAAGTATCATCTGATACAAAATGCCATCCGACCCACAAAGGTGTATCAGTGTAACAGATTCTACTCTCGGCTATTCTTACACACCAACAGAACCCAACAGAAGTACCCAACAGAAGCTGCATAGTTTCCCTTTATTCCTTAGACGAAGAATATGAACGGTGGCCATGTAGAGAGTAACAAGAAACGTCCACGTACATACCGATGCCTTTGCTCATAAGCACGTTGTAGACTGGAAATAAAGAGACTGCACTTCCCTGAGATAAAGAATATGGATGGGGACCGTGTACCATGGGCAACGAGTAACCAGATGTCCAGGTACATACTGTTCCCTGTTCACAAAAACAAGTTGCGATCTTGAAATACGAAATGTGTATCCACCACCTGAGGGATAATCCATGGTAGCTTTATGAATGGAGGGGGCAAGATCACAGCGGGAAAGGAGAACATTTATAGCATGCCTCGGTCCATTTTAACTAACTACCATTTTTAACTATTATTTACGTTCTGTCCGGTTGCCTTCTCAGCGTGATTCCCCAACCCCGAGGTCCTCCTTACTGCTGAAACCTAATCAAATTGCCCTGTTGCCACGTGCGCTCGCTCAGCTTGCCCATGGACCGAAGCACGCTATAAATGTTCCCCCTTCCCGCTGTGATCTTGGCCCCTCCATTCATACAGCTACCATAGATTATCCTTCAGGCGGTGACACTAAGTCTGCGTTCACAGCGAAGTGCATATCCCGGGCCCCTTCTGCCGTTGACTTCCCTTCCTTACCGTTGCTTCCAGGTGCCAGTTGGCGCTTTGCCATTCAGAAAGATTTGCCGCCGTACTCCTTGAGACGGACAAGTCTGCCCGTTTTTATCTGTTTTCATTGATCATTCAATTCCTCCTCTCGGTTGCCACCCAGAAGTCCTGTCACCACACGGTTGCTGAGTCTTTAGAGAAGCAACTTCAGAGATTAGGATCCGCAGGTTACAAACTTGACATTCTACATAAGCACCTTTTTTCCTTACTTGTTTCTCAGCCTCCTACTTCTCCTGTGCGAAAGAAGTTAGTTGTACTCCCCTTTACACACATTTCCCATGCACTAGGTAGCTTATTTCTACAGGGGGTGGCCGCGTCACCTTCACTGTCAGAAATAAGCTCTCCTCCCTCACCACTTTCATTCGCTCTGGTCAACGTGGTCGGTCGTGGTCTGGTCGCATTCCTTTCAGTTGCGGTGTCTTTTATGTGGGCCAAACGAAGAGATGCATTAATGAACAGCACGTGTCAAATGTTAAAAATAATGTTTCTTCCTCAGAAATTGCTAAGCATGTTTCATCCTGTGAAGGCTGTATGCCTTCGTGGTCGCAACCAACAACACAAGGAGCACAATGTACTGAAAGTCGAGTGAAGTGGGGGTGGACGGTATGTGTCTGATCAATGTTCTTTAGTTTCACGGGTCTGTTCAAGGCCTCCCACCTGCCGTTCCACCCCCATTGCACTCCACATTCAGTACATTGTGCTCCTTCGGAATTGTACATGTTATCAAAGATGATGCTCCTCGTTTTCTTTTGGAAGCTTCCACTATCGCCCGCACTTCCCGTTGTATTAGTCAACCTTCTTTGACATTGGCCCCTTCGCTTTGTGACATACTTCTTCCCGCCTAGTGTTTTGGGTCAATAAACTTGTTATTGCTGGTCTGAGCATCGCCCTGTCTTGTCGCTGTTTTCCGTCTTCGTCGTCCCTCCTCAAGCTCAAGGAGATGTTGGGCTTACTATGTCGAGGTCCACCGATTTGAAGCATGCACGGGGAAGCTTGAAAAATCAAACCTGGAAGAAGTCATGCGGCTGAATCTTCGAGCTTTCGCAGTTTCCGTAGACGCTGGCGTTCAGAGGCGGTGGCACGCTTTAAACTAGCTGGCTTTAGTGCGTCGTAAGGGTTGACCTGAAGCACCGCGGAGAGGACGTCAATGAACTATGCAGCCACTTCTTGGGGTACAATGCTCACCACGTGGCGGAATCTGGCCAGCTGTGATGTGATGCCCGCGAGAGCAAACTCGCATTCCTCTTGCAAGAGCCATGCGGTAGGGTTGTAGTCTGGTAGAAATCCAGCGACCCGCTAGGGAAGTATGAAGGGAATTGTCTCAGGACGAGAGCCGGCCATATTTCGGACAGAGTGTCTTCGAATGAAGGACAGACCTTTTCGAAATATCGGCGGCCCTCTTCCTGAGGCAATTCCCTTCATATGGTAGGGATGTGGGTCGAGAACGAAAGGAGGCGGATAGCGTAGTGGTGAAGAGCAGTATACGGTGTGGGCTAGGGCCGCTCCATCGTCGCGTCTGCGCCTACTTGATTTTTTTCCCTCGCACACTGGGCGGCGCGTGTGCGAAGGGCTACCTATCGGTGGGCGGAGGGCTGCGCGTGCGCTTACGATCGCTCATTTTCAGCCTGGGCAGACTTCGCTCGCCAATTTCTTCATGTGCGCAGTAGGTCGCGCGTGGGGCTGCCCGTGCTCTTACCGGTAGGCGGCGTGTGGGCGGAGGGCTACCCGTACGCTTATTGTAGCATATTTTTCCGCATGGGCCGACTTCATTTGCAATTTTTTTGTCGTGCGCGGTGGGTGGCGCGTGGACAGTTTACGTGCAAGTATGTACGAGGGGTGTCCAAGTCAAACCGGGACTTTCTGCTTCACGAGTGTACAAATAGCTCGCGCTACTTGTTTTTCGTCATTTTCACACGCGACAGGCCTCCGCGTTCACCACGTGCTGGTCCAAAGTTTGTGCAAAACAGACACGTGCTGGACAAGATGGCCGACAACGAGGTCAGCGTGCACATCGAACAGCGAATTGTCATGAAGTTTCTCGTGAATGAAGGCGTAAAGTCTGAAATTCTCAGAAGACTTCAGGCTCAGTATGGCCACGGTACACTTAGCCGCAGCAATGCGTTTGAGTGGTGCAAACGGTTCCGAGACAGCTGTACATCAGTGCAGGATGATCCCGACCGGGGCGGCTCAGAGCCCATTGTAAGAGTTCCTGCGAACATCCAACTTGTGGAGCGCCTGATCCTCAAGAACCGACGGATCACATGTCTCGATATCAATAGTGCATATTACTGCCAGGTTCTCAATGATGTGTATAAGGCGCTGAAGCTGAATAATTCGAATCAACACAGCACAATTAATAGCTAGCACGATATGAGAAACAAAACCGACGCATCCTTCAACACACAAACAAGAGTTACATGTAGGGAAATAATAGCGAAACAATCTATCAAAACGAGAAGACATTCCAAATTCAATAACTTCCAACTGTGACTAGCACAGACTTAAGGCTGAAGAACACAATAGCCAGCACTAGTAGAGACCAGACAACGATATCAGAGGGAAGCGGTTCCTCTGAGGGGCGCATTCTCCAACACATAAACAACAGAGGAAAATAATTTATCATTTGAACCACGATAAATCATCCTCATGACCTACTCGAAGCGAACGCTATGCAATTTTCATTCTAGACGAACCTTACGATGATGGAGGTATCCAACACACAGAAAATGGACATGCTACAGTGAGAAAAGAACAAGCCAGCTATTTTTCACTTTTCCTTCCTTTTCCTCAAAGCGGGGAGACATTCTCTCTGTATACATATATACAGTCAAAGCGAACAAACTGCGCATGAGTTGTGCCTCCATGGAGTGGGGGGCTCGCTCTCTTACACATTCCATTCCTTCTCTCCCCAAAGGGGGACATTCTTAAAGGGGCCGTAAACAGGCCACCAAACATTTCTGAAATAATGATACCCCATGAAAGAACACAGCTCATAATACCCAAATATACATTTCGTTCGGCTCGTGCCAGCTCATTGACCCGTATAACTGCTTTCAAAGATGAGTAACCAGCGAGCCTCTCTCCACAACGCATACGTCACATGGCTACGTAGCGTTTTGCCGTCCAATCGGGGGGCCGAGCTGCGCACATGACGTTTCAAATTACCAGCCAATAAACTTACTTCGTTACCAGCTGTGAGTCGGAGCGCTCAGTTTGTTTGTGTGAAACGACGTTTTGCGTTCCGTGGTTCCGAAATTCAACGTCATGACATCTTCAACATCTCCGGCTGGCGCAAACGTCAACAGCTGGGCTGCTATCACATGACGCGATTCGAACCCGGGTTCCTCCCAGTCACGATGTGACATGGCCAGCACGCTATCCACTGTACCACGCGAGCTGGTGACGCGATGCCGCGTGGCTCAAACCATACTCAAACCAAAGTACGGCAGCCCAGTTGTCGGAACGATTCGAAGATGACGAAGATATTCGCGCTCGTGGTGTGCTGCGTGCTACTGCCCAGAAAACGTAGTGCGCGTATGATACCTAAATTAAACGCATTTCTTTCTCAGTTTGAGGCTCTAACTGTTTAGATTTTGAATAGAAGAGGATTCACGTTCATCTAGTCCAATTCCGCATTTGAAATAAAATCGTACGTGGAACACTCAATCGTAATTGGTGGGGAAAGCGCTACGTCAAAATGACGTAAAGTTAGAGCGTGGGGCGGAGCTAAAATGCGAAAGAGTGCAGTGAATATTTCATCCGTATGCAAGCGCCTTTTGTTTTTGAGCGTTAGTAATTGCAAGGGGTTTTCACGGCCTAAGTTCCAATAATATAACACAAAGAAATGTGCACCTTTTGTACCTGTTTACGGCCCCTTTAAGGCCAACCAAGATGGGTAGAAATCCAGCGAACCGGTTGAATGAAGGAAGGGAGTTGCCTCAGGACAGAAGCCGCCGATATTTCGATCAGAGACTGTTCTTCTTCTGGGCACCGTCCTCATCATTGGCATGGTATTTAAAGGGTTAGGTGTGACGTGTTTAAAGGTTCATGCGAATTGTGGGTCAACAGCCCGGAGGGAAGAAAGGTTCCGTACGGGCTTTTACGGCCGGAGTGAATGGCTGCTTTGTTAGAGTGTGGAGGGGATTATGTGAACGTAGTGATCTAGGCTACAGACTGGTTACAGAAAAATGGAAGGTTCACGAACACGTGGACGAAACGGGACAACAGGCAAGAATTGGCAAGCATAGCGAAAGATAAGGAGGTTAGTGGTTACGTGGGGAAAACTCCAGAACCAGCAAAGGTTTTTTCTTTTTTTTAATATTTGTAATGCAAAGTTGTGGCATGCAATAAAGAAAGTAGAAAGCAGTGGCCATGCAGAACATAACAGACGATAATGGAGGTAGAAGGGAAAAGCATATTTTATTTGTGAAGTGTTTCTAGGGTGCCTTGTGATTTGTACATTGGGTACGGACACAATACTAGCCACGCTGGATGTGACATCACTGTATACTAACATCCCACACAACGACGGAATCACAGCCCTCTGCAATACCCTTTCTACAACAAACACCAGAAAAGACACGGAAACCATACTCGCTCTAATGGATTTGGTCCTTAAACTGAACTACTACGAGATAAATGGCGAACACTACCTACAAGTACACGGTACAAGTATGGGCACACCTGTTGCACCCACATACGCAAATATCTTCATGGGGTTCTTAGAAAACAAAGTTCTCAGCGCCCTCTCATTGAAAGCCACGGTGTACCTTCGATACATCAATGATATACTGATAATATGGGAACACGGGGAACATGAATTTCAAAAGTTCATAGATCTACTGAACACCGCGCATAGCAACGTAAAGTTCACATCACAACAGTCAACTCACTTAATTAACTTCCTCGACACCACAATATCACTAGACAACGGCAACCTCATCACAACCCTGTACAAAAAGCCAACTGACAAACAACAATACCTTCACTTCAAGAGTCACCACCCGCGTCACTGTAAGGTTGGAATTCCTAATGGGCTGAGTGTAATACTACGCAGAATTTGTTCAAACGACACAGATTACGCTGAGAAGCTTGACGAACTCTGCAGTACACTTGCCCAAAGGGACTATCCAGACTCCCTCCTAACCGAATTCCGTCGCAATGCACTCACACTCGATCGAGACGAGGTTCTGGAAAACCGAAAAAATCCTGACGCGTGCCAAATAAGCTTCATCACAAGATATTCCAACGCACTTCCAAACGTCAAAGCCATTCTACAGAAGCACGAGCCCCTCATCCAAAACAGTGACCGACTTAGCAATAGATTCACAAATCCCATACAGGTGACATACCGACGCGCAAAAAACCTGGCAGACTCCTTGGTCAATGCCAAAATCAGCAAAACAAGCACCCCGTACACGGGAACACGACCCTGCAACCTCCCGCGCTGCAAAACATGCAAGCACGTTCAACACGCTAACTCCATCAAAAGCACTGCCAGCAATTACACCCACCCCGTTAACCACGAATTCACATGCACAAGCTCCGATGTCATATACTGCATTGAATGCGGTGACTGCTCTATGCAATTCATTGGTGAAACCGGCCAACAAATGAACAACCGCCTTACCGGACACAGAACCGACACGTCCAACGAACTCCCCAAAGCAGTCGCCGAACACTTTAACGTTCCTGGTCACAATTTTGACAACATTAAACTATATATTCTAGAAACCGGGTTTAGATCCACACGTGACAGACGTGATAGGGAGTCTTATCTCATATACAAGTTCAACGCTCTTCACCCGTCCGGTATCAACAAATCACAAGGCACCCTAGAAACACTTCACAAATAAAATATGCTTTTCCCTTCTACCTCCATTATCATCCGTTATGTTCTGCATGGCCACTGCTTTCTACTTTCTTTATTGCATGCCACAACTTTGCATTACAAATATTAAAAGAAAAAAGGAAAAAAAACCTTTGCTGGTTCTGGAGTTTTCCCCACGTAACCACTAACCTCCTTATCTTTCGCTATGCTTGCCAATTCTTCCCTGTTGTCCCGTTTCGTCCCCGTGTTCGTGAACCTTCCATTTTTCTGTAACCGGTCTGTAGCCTAGATCACTACGTTCACATAATCCCCTCCGCACTCTAACAAAGCAGCCATTCACTCCGGCCGTAAAAGCCCGTACGGAACCTTTCTTCCCTCCGGGCTGTTGACCCACAATTCGCATGAACCTTTAAACACGTCACACCTAACCCTTTAAATACCATGCCATTGATGAGGACGGTGCCCAGAAGAACAGTCTCTGTTCGAAATATCGGCGGCTTCTGTCCTGAGGCAACTCCTTTCCTTCCTAAGGCCAACCAAGTTTGTCCAGAGGCGATATTTTTATTCAACATTTATCGCAAATAGTTGCTAGCAGTATACAATTCTGAAGAACACAACAAGAATTATATCAAAACAATCAATAGCCAGCAAGAACCAAGAATAGACATCAATATCAGAGCAAACCGGTTTAAGACAAGCATTTTCTAAGCAGGCACGAAATATTATGCTAACATCAGCGAAACAATACTCAATCAAAACCAGAAGCGTTGAAATTTTTTAATGTAATATCTTGCAACAGAAAGTTCTACCTAGATGACCCACACAGAAACATCATATCCGAAATGCAACTCAGAAATGTGAGGCTTTCCCAACTGAGAGATTATTTCTATTGATGTCAATCTAGTGAACAAGTGAAACAAATACAATACAATAATTATTTCAGACAGTCATTTTCTAAGCAAGCGAGAAATATTTAAAAGTTTCCTACAGAGGCACAACTAATACATCATGCATACATAATCCTTAACTCACAGAATATCAATCGAGTGAACATCTGAAACAAAGTCAAAACAATAATTAATTCAGACAAATTATTTCTAAGCAAACAGCGTGAACACACCACAGAATCTGTACAGGAATCTGTACAGGTGAAGGAAAGACGCGTCTTCTACGAAGCGCAATGAACAAAATAAAGAAAAAGTTGCGTTCCTTCACGAATTTTTTGCGGGCGATCTATCGAACGGATTTTTGTTCTGAAAACGGCTACGATATCAGGTGACCGAAAGGAACAGATGTTCTCATTGGGACAACTTTGTAGCTTTTATCATTAAAAAAGTTAATTAATGAAAGTTAATTGAGACATCGCCTTTGGACTTTGCTAATGCCCTCCTAGGGAGTGCCCTTCAGCATATGCTATATTGCAATTGATTTCATCTTGGAAAACGTGTTATATATATATTAAAAATCTGTTCACACTTAGCGTGGACACCCTGTATAGTGGATTCAAACAATAAAGTGAGTGATGGAAGCCGACGACCATAAACTTCCCCCACACCACGGTAGGGGAGGACTCTCGCGCTGTCTTGTACACGGAGTCATTGAAAGCACACGTTATTTCTAACACATCCACATTAATTTTTTTTAATTCAGTTTCCATCATTCTCATGGCGGCACGGGCGGGATGTTTATAACATTCTGAACCAGATGGCATGACAAATTCCTGAACAATAAAGTGAGCACGGATATGCTTTTAATTAACCCATTTTAATTAACTGCTTAACATGCTTTTAATTAACTGTAGACGCACACTTGAAAATAGAACAGACATTTGCTCTATATTGAAGAAACGGACCGATTTTGCACTTGTTACCATAATTCATGGGAAGATGTGATAAAAAAACTGCTCCGAAAAAGAAGAGCCTCGAAATGAATCCATTATCACTGCATTTCAATGCTTCCTAGACATGTTCGTCGTATTCGGAGATGTGGTAGAAATTACAGAATTGAAGCTGCAAGAATTTTTATGCCGAATCAACAATAGTTATAGATATATCTGCACATCAACATCGGAAGGACCACTGGGATTCATAGTGGAGCTTTTGAGGTCGGCTAACGAAGACTTGGAATACTCAACACCAGCTGTAATCGTAATCATTGCAAATGGCATTGCATCCGTCAAGAAAGCAGTGAGATCAAATTATCATATACAAGCGGCTATATCGCACGATTCATTACAGATTTGCTGAAATTACATATACCACCACCACCAGCACGTACTACGAAAGGTCATCCCCATCAAACTGAATTGATGTCGACAGTTAGCGCTTTTAGATTCTGGTTCTTCAAGGTTCCTGCTGAATGAGAGTGTTCATATTGCACCATCATCTGTACGACTGGAAGGAGCCAACGGTCAACCCCTCATAGTTAAAGAGCACGTCAAAGCAACAGTCTTAGTTGACGACCATACTTCTGACCAACCATTCATCGTTGTCCCTCACTTGCAAGCAGACGCAAGCAAGTTTTGCTGGGGAATGATTTCCTTGAGACCTCCCAAGCTGTTATGACTGGGGCAGAGATACCTTCCAAGTAACTGCAAACATATCTACGCAACGGGTTTGGCTGTTGAAACAAGTTGTTGTACCTCCCCGCTCTCCAAAGTCAGTGAAGGTCAAAGTACCGATCACAAGGATGCTGTCACGGTGACAAGCACAGATCTCTTTACAAAACGGTATGGACTGGATGTGGAACGCATGTTGGTCGAGGCAGAAACGAACTGTTTTTGCGTAACAGGTACGGGATATGGAAGTCGTGTATTTGAGCCCTTCTGAAATTGAACAATTGCTTCGCTGTTCAAGTGCCAAAGACGAGGAAACGAATACGCAAAGCCCTGTTCAGTCCCCTTGTTCCGGTCGCTACACACTCGATATAGGTGGTATTTCTATCAACGTTGGAGCGGATGTAACCTGTGCACAGCAGTCAACGGCGCGAAACTTTCTCGTCAAGCATCTCTGAGCTTTCGCTAGAAATGCTACCGACGTTGGACACTGCTTGGTTCAGACTCAGGCAATTCCAATAAAGGACGTGGTACCAGTCGCTCAGCGGCCAAGGCGGCTGTCACCAGCACAAAGCCTGCACTCAGGGCATCAAGGTGTCTCAAGGTGTCGGGCACGAGCCAGAGAGGCGGTTTGGTGGCCAGGCTTAAGCGCTCATCGTCAAGGCTACGTACAAAAGTGTCCAAATTGTCAACTGAATAGGCGGCCTGCCACTGAGCCGCTGCTTCAGTCTCCTCCCCCGGACAGACCTTGGGAGATAATTGGCATGGGCATATTTTACGCCGGTCATCGAAACTATCTCGTAGTTATCGATTATTTCTCGAAGTTTTACTGTACTGCAAGTACTGTACTGAAGTACTGCAAGTGCACAAAAGAACATCCCCCTGTGCCCGCAGTTCGATATTTTCTTCCCAGAACTCACAGCGCAAGAGCACTTGGGTTTTTTTTCGTCGAGATCGCAGGATCGTCTGCGCGCAAGGCACGGTCCCCAGCTGATGGGTCAGTCATGGGAGACGGGAGTGCCCCAGTGGGTGGATCCATTAGCTCAGGAGCGCGTAGGTCCAAACGCGGGTCAATGAAATGTGGCAAAGGTGCCACGGAAGAAAGAGCCGACAACCAGCCAGTTCTGTGTCAGAACTGAAAGTGATTAAACTGAACCAGGCGCTCGCGCTTGGGTCAGCTGAGCGCTCATCGTCGCTCGCTCCAGCGAGCTGGGCGCTCGTCGTCTTTAGGCGGCGAAGATGCTACAAGCTTGTAAAGCTCAAGAGGACGACAACGGCAGATGTCATATCGAAGTTGTCCCCTGTATTCGCAAGGTTCGGTTTTCCGGATGTCATTCGCTCCGATAATGGGCCTCAATTCGCCTCCCAAGAATTCAAGCGGTTCCTGTCTCAAAACGGTATCAAGCACGTAACCTCGAGCCCATATTACCCGCAGAGCAACGGGCAAGCAGAAAGAACAGTCCAAACTGCGAAAGCACTCATTAAAAAGGCTACGAACATTGACCAGGCAGTTTTGGCTCACCGGTCGACGCCGGGACCATGTAGCTTCTCACCAGCCGAGCTCCTCATGGGTCGCAAGATCAGATGCAACACCCCAACGCACCACAAGAATCGGGTACCGAAATGGTACCATATGGCTCCCTACAGGAGGACGTATCACAGCATGCAGCAAGCGCAAGCGTCAGCTTATAACACTCGACGGAGAACGTGCGAACGACAGGAGCTACCCGACAATGCTCCAGTGACGATTCTGGCGGGGGCTGCGTCACATGGCACCATTGTTGGACGGGGTCCTTCCCCGAGATCATATGTCGTCCAGACAAGCGAGGGAGCGACGAGACAACATCAAACAACATCAACACGCAAACATCTACAGGTGGATCCAAGGCTTCCGCATCCTGGACGGGCATCCGTGCAACCTGAGACGGTCACAGCGCGGGAGCCCGAAATTCGAGGTCTCAAAACCCGGTCCGGAAGGACGGTCCGCAAACCCGAACGGTACGGGATTGACTGAGTGTGGTGTTCATTGACTTAGTATGGGGACTACAATGCAAGACTCATACTCCTGCCGTGTGTTTGGTTAACGGTGAAGATGTATCTCAATGGGGGAGATGTCGTAAGGAAGACGACGAATGCTTGAAAAAGCGATTGCGCGTGTATTCGGCGGGGTGCTTCGGGGCTGGTTGAATAAAGGTGTGTTCGTTTTTGCATGGTCAACAGAACGGTCGCCTCCGGTTCACTTCTGGTCTCGGGCTCTCTTTGCCGCAACCTTCTCGACCGCGACACATTCCACGTATGTGTAAGGCTAACTGGGTTTAACTGAGCCGGATCAATTTCACAATGTTTTGTTTACTATGATAGGTTTCCATCATATTCAATAGTCTCATACTCGTACGGAAGTGCTATTGCCGGTCTATGATACGATTGAGTTAACCCACCATTTGTTCTTAGGTATTTTGCCTCCAACAGAAGGCACTGCTGTCATCTGCGGCTTTGATGTCGTCAAGAATACTGCAAGTGCACAAAAGAATATCGCCCTGTGCCCGCAGTTCGATGTTTTCTTCCCAGAACTCACAGCGCAAGAGCACTTGGCTTTTTTTGGTTCAGTAAGTTACCGGAAGGTCCTGTTGAAGAAATGTATGCAGCTTTCTAGAAAAGGCAATGATTACTGCGCAGCTTAGAGCTCAGTTGTCTGGCAAGGATTTGGAAGCGCGTGTATCCAACGTTCTGGCTAGCGTGAACTTGTCGCCCAAGGCTAATGAACTGGCGAAAGCGCTCTCCGGAGGCATGAAGAGGAGACTGAGTGCAGCCATTGCAATTGTGACTCAACCGCAGGTACGTAATTATAATTGAACCTCTGTATGCAACATGGGGTTAAGTCGAATTATCCCCTTTTTAGTACTTTTGTTGCAATGAGATCTACATACCAGTGTGTACGTAGCAAAGAAAATTTAGGACCGTGTTGCAATTTATAAACTCGTTATAGGAGGGTAAGAAACGAGAAATGCATGCGTGTCAATGTGCTGCACAGTCAGATCAGGCCCCTTTTCTACTCACGCATACCAATGGTGTAGCTTAAATTTTGCTACGATGCGGAAATGAACTTCCACTCGAAAAACATGTTCTTCCTACCTCACGTGACCCTGTCGGCAGTGCTACTGAGCGTTGTAATCGGGAAAACGTGTGCACAATGCTAGTAAGTCGTATTTAACTGGCCATAGAGAACATTATTTTCAAGATTGTGCTCGTTTAGCAGCACGGTAATCAGGATCAACTTTTTGCCCGTCTTGCTGCCACCACGAAAGTCCGACTCGTAAAAACTTTTTTTCCCTGCACGAAAGCCTTGTGCGTGCGGTGTATATAGAAAACGGGGCTATGTCATGCTCCAGGGTTTTGTTCAATTTCTGCTAAGTCACACACCCAGAAACGATGCTAACGGGACATACACGTAAAGTTGACACGTGCATATATGCTACACATTTTGCATTTGCGCTATTGTAGGAAACTCATCTGCAATTACTTTACCAAATATTCACTTGCAGTTTTCTCGGTTTGGGATTTTTCGATTTATCTCCTTATTGCCTACACAGGCTCAATTCATAGCTTCCCTACTGTATCCTCCAATTGAAAACCTCTTAGACCATTGAAAACAATAAAAGAATCAGAGCAAAGGCAATACTAGGAGTCGAGTTCATCACATGCCACAGTGGCATCACGAACGAGAAACCGTTACATCCGCTCTGCCACGCCGCTGATATTAGAGCGCTGGACACACACAGAAGTAACGTAATCGTTTCTTCACGAAACGCAGTAGTACGGACAACAAGCGTACACTAGCAAGGCCTGAAACTCACCTAAGGGGAGAGTTTATCTCCAGGATTTATCTTATATTTGTTTCGTATCATTAGCAAAAACGAAAGCCGTTGTGCCTTGCGTTGTATGTAGTACAGTCAAGCGTTGAAAACACAGTTGCGTTGCCCAGGGAATACATGATAGACTCAATGGACGGGAAGGGGTAAGAGTCCCTTACAGTTACTGCGTTAAGTCGACGCATAACCTAGCCGTACCATCACGTTTCGGAGCCAGAACAACAGGAAATGCCTACGGGCTCTGGGACCTTTGAACTGCACCGGTTTGGAGCATTTCGTCTAGAGTAGCGTGTAATAGGGCACGCTTATGAACACTCAATGGTGTCGGATTACAACGCTAGGGCCTAGCGTTACCGGTGTCTATGCTGTGCTGTGACACCGTGTGCTGTGTTTTTCCGTAAAGATTCCGGCACACTGCCGCAGTACTTGTTCAAGCTGACGGCGTTGCCCCTCGGGACCATGGAATGACCCCAAATGCTGTGCTGAGCAGTGTTGCTGTGCTGCGGCAAAGCGGAAAAATCCCGACGAGCCGTGGTGCACGTATCCTCCATTGGGCAGGTCCAGCGCAAACTTCTGTCGAATGATGAAGTCTCTGCCCAGAATAACTGGAACTGCTTGGCCAGAAAGGTGCACGAAGCGCGGCTTTCGTCGTCTCCCATCAAAACGTATCCAAAGCACAACTGCAGCTCGTGCTGGAACGGTGTCAGTGGGAGCAAGACGAAGAGTGACATCTGTGGATTGCAATTCCGCATGCCGTGATACGCAATGTTCGTAAACACTGTCCCCGATAAGGGAAAGTGTAGCTCCTGTGTCGATAAGGGCAATGTACCTACCCGAAATTCGAACGGCGATGTTTGGTTCCTTATCCTCGGTGAAATCTCGGATAGGAAAAGCAAGAGAAGCCAAAGCATCTCTTTGCGTTATCTTACCGCTTGCAAAGCTAGTTTTTGACTGATAGTAATCGTTTGCTCGCTTTCTTCGCAACTTACCGACATCGTTGAGCGAGCATTCGTGGACTCCGACTGCGACCGTTTCCCGATGGCACATTACGGGGCTTGGTCGTTGACGCGGGCACTCCCGATGAAAATGGTCAGGGCTGCCGCAATTCTGACAGCCGTTAGGCGCTCGTGGCTGCGGGGACGCAAGATGCCGCTCCCGCTGCAGTGGGTTTCGCTAGCTGAAAGACCAGGTTGACCGCGACTTCGGGTCGAGACGGGTCTGTCAAGGCTCGGTCCTGCAAGGATCGTCCTCTGGTCATAGAAGAATGGGTTTAGGGCTCGGTGGGATGACTCCGCATTGTATGAATTTCGGGGGTTGTCACCTAAACCTGTTGCATGCAGGCGCTCGACAGAGGCTGCTCCTCCCGACCGCGCACGGCGCGGTGCCAACGCTTCAACGCTTCCAACGCAACGGGGGCGGAGGGGGCCGGTATTCGAGCTCTGCCAGGAGGTCGCCTTGTATTGAACGAGCCTCCTGGGCCAACGCCTCAATGGTTGTAAAGCGATGGCTTAAATAGGACCGGTAGCGCGAGTGGCACTGACAGATAGCCCGTGCAACGCGCTGCTCTTCCGTAGTAGTGGGATCCGTTCTGAAGTACAGATCTTACAATGCCCGGACGAATTCAGACAAGCTTTCCTCAGTATGTCGAGTACGCTTGTGCAATTCCTCTAGGACACGCTATTCGTAATCCGAAGGAAGAAATTCGTTTTTGAACCGCTTCTGGAAGTCCTGAAAGGACGTAAACTCCGACTGCAACCGAAGCCAGTGCGCGGCGTCTCGGACCAAGGCAACCTGCAGGACGCGTTGGATTAGAGCTTCGTCCGAAATTTCCATACCCGTCTGATAGGCGGTAAGGTCGTCCAGGAAATCGGCGGCAGACTTCTCATCTGTGTACCCTGAGAATGTAGGCATGAGTAAGTTGAGTCGTAGAGGCGCTTGTGCGTGCGGCGGCGCGACCGACCCGGCTTTAAGGCGTTGAACCACTAACGAAGACAACTCCGTCATGCGTGACAGGAGTTCTGCCGTTGCAATGGCGTCTGACTGCGGCGTGGGCACCTTCGCCTTGTCAGCCATCAGCCCCGAGGGCTCGTCCACCGGGCGGGGGCTGGAGAAAATCAAGCACAAAAACACGCACGCAAGCACACACACACACACGCACACACACACAAACAGCAATAAACTATAAACTAGAAAACTACAATATGCTACTACTACTACAGAACCAGTGCCGCGTGTTCCCCGTTACGGGACGGACGAGCTCGGACCCCGAAAGTTGGGCGCCAGCTGTGAAAACCTCAGTGCCCACAACCCCAGGGCGTCAGCCCGTCCGTTCCGCGCTCGAAGGAAAAAGCAGCACAACAGGTTAAAACAAACAACATGGTTTACTGTACCTTTGACAGAACCAGACCTTCGGCTTGCATCCAGCAAAACCAACTGCCCCTCTTCCTCTTTCCGCCACGCTTTTTAATTCATCAGGGAACGCCCCCTCAGTCCCGACCGGTTCCCTCCGGTGTCGCTATCAGTCGGTGGAACTACTGCGATGTGGTTGCCACAGGGTGTGCGGGGCCTGAGGCAAAGGCACATCGCGGAGCCTGTTTCACACCAGCAGTAATGAAAAGATACGAAATTATCACATTTTCGCAGTGTGAGATTTTAGCAGTACCGGCTGACAGAATGACACAACACATTCTTCTCTCATTTATGTTTTAGTAGAAGATCGCGCGTGCGATTAAGTGCATATTTGAAGATCCTACTGCAGTAATATCTGGTTGAGGGCTTCGTGCGCGAGGCCTATGCAACCGCGCGGCCTACGGCGGTCGCCTTACTCGCTCCTTCCCCCTCTATCGCCGGCCCTCATGGGACAAGAAAAGGCCCCTCTTACCTCGACCACATCTGCAAAACAGCGACTCACGTCTTTAAAGCAACATGCAGAACATCAACACGTTACTTCAAGGTCCAGACAACATCTGGCTTCCCCTGGTGTCACAGGTGAGAAAAAGTATTGCTAAGAAAATGCCACCCTAAAAACCCAAACTGTCCTCGACTTGCCCCCGTCTTCAAGTAGCCCCAGTTTACCCTATGCTCGGAGATATATATTCGAGCGCATACATGTTAAATGCGCCGTCGTTGCGCTTAGGCACTCTACGTTTCATTCTTGAGCTTTTGTCTCACAAGGCTATGAGTAATTTCCCCATTTGGGTGGGTGCAAAGAAGCTCGAGCCTGCCCATCGCTTTCTTGGTGTGGTCCTGACTCGAACCTACGCTGGGCTCGCCACATTAAGCACCTTGAAACCAAACTGCAGCGGTGGCTTCCTGCAATTCAACATCTTTTCGGCTTAGGTTGAGGCTTTGATCCACTCTCCCTTCTAGCCGTTCACGCGGCTTTGGTGAGTGCGACTGTGCTTTACTGTGCGACTGTGGCTTCCAGTCTTGCACAGGGTTTCTACAACATCGTTAAATACCCCTCGGACACTGTTCGCCCGAAGCCTTCGTCGCTGCCTTGGAGTTCCAAGAATGACTGAAACACGACAAGTCCTAGCTGAAGCTAGTGAACTTCCGGTAGAGGTCCTCAGTGAGATGAAAAGGGGTCGACGCTTCCTACGTTGACGTGCGCACAATCCCCGTCACCCACTCGGCAGGAAAATTCGATACCGTCCTGAAAGTGATTTTCATCGCTTAGGGCAGAGGACACGCCAGGCTCTCACTGGCTTCATACCTAAGGACGTCACACCGCCGAACGTTCCCTGGTTTCTGCCTAAGCCACCCACCCTCGCACGTCTTCCGGACCTCTAGGACCGCAGAGATCACGTTCCTCCTCAAGTCCTTCGAACCTATTTTTTATGCTGTCGTAGACGCGAAGTTTTCTACCTCTGCCGCCGCATACATCGATGGCGCATCTCGAAATGGAAAGTCCGCGTCGGCATTCGTCATCCCATCTGAAGCCGTATTTGAAGGACGTCGCCTTTCGCATCAAACCTCATTCATAGCTGCGGAACTCTTTGCCATACTTTTCTTTCTGCAGCACAGCAGAGTTGATCCAGCGCTCGCTTTCCGCATGCCTGCACATCTCTCTCTTCAAGATGCCACATTAGTTCATCGAATCCGCTTCGATGTGGCCTTCACAGCACAGTGGCGCTACCGCTTGTGACAAGTTGCCTCTCCCCACGGCAGCCTCTGCGGTGCCATTGAAGGTCTAGAGCACATTCTTGTCCATTACCCACACTATCAACCTCCCCGAACCGTACTCTCCGGATCGCTCAACGAGGGGGGGGGGGCAGGAGGTGGTCCGTCAGGAGTTCCGGTTGCAGCCTCCGTATGGTGTCTAGAGGTTCTGACAAATCATTGTACCGGGGGTGGGAGGCCGTCTGGACCCTGGTCCGATAAAGTGTGCCCCGGCGGTAGGTCCGGCGATGAATTTCGGGTACCCGACACACCAAGCACAGGAGGCGAATTTCTTCCGTGTAAGGTAGCGGGGTGTCATTCGGGTGACGGTCCGACAGCACGAGTCCTCCAAAGGGGGCGACGGCTCTTCGCGGGTCGTCTGTACGGAGAGGTCGTGGCTGAGCTGTCCACTTTGTCCTGGATGCCCAAGAGACTGGACGGCCATCAGCGACAACAGTCCAAGTGGCTACTGATCTCTGCTCCGTCGGTGGATGCGCAAAAGATCTGCCAGAAGAGGGTGGACGTTGATGCTGGGTACAGGGGCTCTGTTCATAACGGAAGGGATCAGGTGCTCGGCGTCATGGCTCCGCATAATAATTGCGGTTGTGCTCATCCAGTACCCCTGTAGGTAGGCGCTCAACCGAGACTGCTCCCGCTGACCACGCACAGCGCGGTTTAACGCCAATTCAGGCGGCGGCTGGGGCTGATACTCGAATTCCGCTAAGAGGTCGCCTTCAATTGTGCGAGCCTTTTGCGCCAGCGCTTCAATGCCATTAAAGCGATGGGCTCGAAGATAGGCCCGGCTGGCTGAGTCGGTACAGCACGAGACTCTTAATCTCGGGGTCGCGGGTTCGGGCCCCACGTTGGGCGCCAGTTGCGGAAACCCGTGTTTCCACAACCTCGGGGCGTCAGTACGTCCTCTCCGTCGCCGAGGAAGACACATCAAGCAAAAGTTTCGAGCAACAAACAAAGGTTTATTTCATACCTTTACGCACAGCCTTGCCCTCTGCCCGCAAAAGCAACCCCGTATCTCTCATGACCGCGCTTTTATGTCCTGGCGCGGACACGCCCCTCTACCCCGTCTGCCGCACAGTTTTGCCATCTGGTGGCATTCAATATGATCGGTTCCCACAAGTGAAATGTTTCCAGGAACTAGAGGGGTGAGATCTTGTATCATAAGGCGTGTCCACAACAGGAAGTTTATATTCCGGTACCCAGAGCCGGTCACACCCAATCACTGCCAGTGCGTCAACACAAACAGACAAGGTCCTGAAAGAAGTAGATGATCCCCACGTAAGTGTCCGCGCCCTGGCGACGCGAGTACAGACATCAAAGCCAAGTGTGCAGAAGATACTACACAAGCACAAACTCCACCCGTACCACGTGAGCCTTCATCAACATTTCCAGCCGGACGACAAGGAGAAACGGCTGGATTTCTGTACCTGGTTCCTATGCCAGACAGAGGAAAGCAGAAACTTTGTGAACAGGGTCCTTTGGACTGATGAAGCCCACTTCTGCCATAGCGCTCAAGTTAATCTCCACAACGCGCATTATTGGAGCCAAACACACCCACACTGTCTGCGAGACTGCAAGCACCAGTACGAGTGGGGATTCAATGTATGGGCCGGGATTTATAACGGAACCATTATTGGACGAATCTTTTTCATGGGATCCCTAAATGTCAACCGCTACTGTAGCGAAATTTCAGATGATGTGTTCAGCTTTGACCTGCCTCTTGCCGAACGAATACGCGGATGGTTCGAGTACGATGGGGCTCCACCTCACAGCGTGCGGCGTGCAGTACAGCTCCTCCGTCAGATGTTCTGGGAGAAGTGGGTTTGCCGATTTGGTACAGTGTCATGGCCTGCAAGGTCTCCTGACCCGCCAATGCACTTTTACCTCTGGGGTCGCATCAAAGACGAAGTAGACCGAAGCGAGCCATGATCACCACTGACCTGCAGGGAAAAATCACTGCTTTCTGCTCGTCGCTCTCCAGATCCGAAATAAAAAGGGCCGCGAAGGACACAATTCGGAGAGCCCACCTGTGCATTGCAGCCGATGAGGAAAGCTTCGAACACTTTTAGCCATATCTAGTGCATGGTGATATGTTGCTTTCACGCCTTTCCTTTTGCTTTCAACTTTCGTCTTCTATTGGACAGGGAAACGTACCCTGTTCTGCATTGAAAGAGCTGCTAATGATAACCAAATAAAAGTACACAGGAAGTGTGTTGAATGTGAAGAAATCTGCAGCATGTTGAAACCAACGAACAGACCTCTCAGTGTTATGTAAACATTGCAGCGAGTGAAGCGTCACAGTGGAGGGCGTCGGTCGCACGTAGAACTATTCGCGTGTGCTGGCTGATATATACACCTGTTTTTTTTTTTTTTTTTGCCGCCAGTAGGCAGACCACGTCACGATGACGTAGTTCTCGGCGAACTCTATTGAAAGGAGAAGAGCGCTGACAGGCGTTCGTGCGCATAGAAGTCTCTCTCTCTCTCTCTCGCACACACACAGGTTCATGTCAATAAGGTGATACAGAAAAACAGACCATAGTGAGAACTGCCGCGTGCAGGAGGAGCGCGTTCTCGGGCACCCAGAAGCAAACACACTGAGCAAAATATGAATAAAGGAAAGAGAGCGCGACCCTGAGACTGACGTGAGCGAAGTTGACACCTAGCAACGGAACTCTTCTTTGGGTAAGGCTTGTAACCCTTTCCTCCTCGTGTGGCATGTCAATATAACCTCCTTTCTTCGCAGCTTTTCGCTTAAACTACAGCCGTCAAAAAAGAGGCGGAGCCAAGGGCTCATTTCCACGGATTTCCGGCAAATTTATTTCGGCAATTGACATTGTATTACGAGTGGGATTATGTGCTATTCTGAGTAGAATGACCACGGGGAATCCATTTCCGAGAAGAAAACGTGAGGTTGCCTTGGGAAATTTCGGAGTTCAATTCAAGAAATTAACTTTCCGTCAATTCAAATGAAATAAAAATGTTACCAATATGTGGGAAAAGTTATTGGCAGAAAAATCCTTTGACCGCATGAATATCCGGGGCATACGTTTTGTTGCCTACCCACATATAGGCAACATTTTTATTTCATTGTGCATGAATTTCTATCATGGTTGGTGGACCGCCCTGCATGCATGCATTTGTAGTATGTGCAGTTGCATGCATGCATGCAGTTGTGTGCGTGCGCGTGTGTGTGTGTGCGCGCACTGACATTTTTGGGGCTATCACCCAATCGTCCCCCCTCCTTTACACGCGTTCTGTCAGATGTGTGTCTGTCAGGCGTTTCTGACACGCGTTCTGTCAGGCATTTGTCATCGTCTGTTTCTTCCGTACGCCGTGTACGTCTTTTTAGCGTCGAAACTCATCCGGGATACAGACAGTGTTTCACAGGAATCATTGTCATCGCATTCTCTTAGAAAGCGCCTTAAGCACACGCAAATATCGCATACGGGATAATGATAAGGCAACCGAAAGCAAAACAAACTTGCTGCAACGCGCCTTCCATTTTCCAACAGCCACTGATGCTCCTTTGCTGTTTGAATTTCAACCCCAGCCGCTTGTCGTACCGGCCCGTACTGGCCCGTGCCCCAGTGGCTGCCGCGTCGTCGTCACAGTTGTTGCATCTCCATTGCATCAGTCTCTGCAATCTGTTTCTTCTTTGTTGCCTTCTTTTTTTCTGTTTATTCAGCTTCTTTTTGACATTTTGG
This sequence comes from Ornithodoros turicata, assembly GCF_037126465.1. Classification (NCBI taxonomy): domain Eukaryota; kingdom Metazoa; phylum Arthropoda; class Arachnida; order Ixodida; family Argasidae; genus Ornithodoros; species Ornithodoros turicata. The sequence goes on from NC_088201.1 coordinate 140,504,351, forward strand.
CTTCTGTTGATATTTTCCTGGTATCTTATGTTATTCACCTTTAGATGAGAATATGAGCACGAATTGAAGTTAGGCATATGTTTTATCGCAGACGCAGCTGGATAAAAAGCAGCAAGATAGGTCATGCATGTGCTAAAGTAGATCAAAGTAGGTAAAACAAAATCAGAAGGGTACACAGCAAGAGTGGACTCTTGCTCAAATGACATCTCAATGGGGGAAGCTGCCCAGCTTGGGATCTCAAGAGGAATAATTGAACATTGAGGGAACAAAGTGGTACCTGTGAGATTCCAGCTGGACTTCTAGAACCACCTCACGCCAGACTCGTTCCACTGAGTTCACCAAAGTGGAACCAGCCACCCCACTTGGGAATTCAGCTGGGACATCCGCATTAAACTAGAACTATTCTGGGATCAGTTCAGATTTTCGCCTGAGGGAACGCTTATTGATAAACAGTTCTCCATTGCAGGTTGTCATTCTGGACGAACCCACGGCGGGGATTGATCCAGAGATCAGAAGGGAGCTTTGGGATATGTTTCTAAAGTTGAGGGAACGGTGCAGTATAATGCTTTCCACACATGACATGGAGGAAGCGGACGTCTTAGGTGACAGGATCGGCATCATGGCTCATGGGAATCTGCTCTGCTGGGGGACGCCAATCTTTTTAAAGAAGGCATTCGGTAATTCGTTTTCACGGTTACTCGTTTACAACAAAGGGATGACACGCTTAAGAAACTTGTTTGTATTCGATCATCCGCAAGCTTTATTTACTTAATATTCTGTACCGCGTTCCTCACTCGTAAATGCTTTGATATACCTCTCGTTCAAGTCCTGCCTTTGCCCAGCAGGAGCGTAGTCGAATATTTAAGCGCAACGTTTAGGAGACTAAAAAACGTCTCCATGAGTTCTCAGACAAGGCTCAGGAGTTTCGATGAGACCTTGTGCATGTTCAGATGGCAAGCATATAGAGCTCCGTTGTGTGAATGCCTTCAGAGAAGTGGGCCTGCCTCTTCTGATTTGTTCATCGTGATAATCCAAACTTCACGTGCAAGCACGTGTGTTGCCATAGGATGCGGGTGTTTAGTTCACATTCCGTATACAGAACTGCTTCTTTCTCCTCATCGGAGATTGACAGATCATAATTTTCAAGGATAACAGGATACATGCGTTCTAGCACTCATACCTTGTTGCAGGCTGTTATGGGCTTTGTATGACGCAAGCTTGATCAGCTGGAAGGGATTCAGCAAGAATAATCATTCGCAATATTAGCTCGAACTCCCCAGCACGTTGTAGGCGTGACTTACACAGGACAGCACTTCGTAATTTACTAAGGAGAACACCCTGAAGGGTCCTTGATGGGTGTCACGTATCCAACGTGCCGCAGCATTGGAAATAACCAGAGTGGATCGGTTCGTACTACGGAACAGCATCGTCTTAGTTTTAATAGGGGGGGGGGTATGTTTAATGCGAAGTAAAAGAAAAAAAAGGAAAGGGAAAATAGGGAAGCCCGGGATAACGCAGCGGCACTCCCCGGGGGAACAGATTAGCAGTTCGACATTTGATAGAGACATCCGACTTTGTGCCATTTTTAGGGATCTTGAAATAATGATCAATAGAGCCCCTGCTTGAAATATACCGCTGTTGTCCCAGCTGTGGAGTGCATGTTGTGCTCCGCTCCTAGTTATGTTAGGGAGGGAACTACAGCATGGGTAAATATGGCACCTTCCTCTCTGTATTATGATGTGTATTTTGAAATGTCTGTGTTGTTTGTATTTGTCGATGTATTTGTCATTTCCAATAGATCAGCAAGTTTTAAGGCGAAAGCCCTGCAGGTTTCGTATATTCCCACAACTAAAAAAATTACACTAAATCCCTTATGAAAAAGAAAGAAAGGAAAACCATGTATCGTGATCGGAAAAGGGATTACAACCTTATTTGTAGGCAGATCTTGCTTCTTCACACCGTTTGTTGGCCAGCACTAGAAGCTTCTCCTATGGGCGTTCCCTGGATTTTTATTTTCAAGAGCGTTGGGAGCGGAAAGTGCTTCCAAGCGGGGCAGACGGAAACCCCCTCTCCTCTTCGCCTTGAGCGGACGCTAAGAAGTGATGGACGGTGTGGGTTTTCAGAGGTTGATAACGTTACGATATGTGAGCATAAACCGTAACGACCCCCGAATAAAGAGCGCAGCTTCCGCAAGTGACGTTGGATCTCCAGGGGACACGACCACCCTTTGCCCCTCACTAAGTACGCTTAATGCTGCCCCCGAATATGATGGCCTCTAGGTTTTCGAGAAGCTGGGGTACGCATTTAGCGGATACAGCTTTCGACTACCGCTGCACGAGTGATGGGGGTGAAATGTTCAGTCTTTCGTGCTCTGTTGTCATAGTCCCACACAGCTTTCAAACAATCTGATTGCCCGGTCTCCTCTCACTCCTAATTCCATCTCCAAACATTTCCAGCGATGAACAATTTCTCTTGATTTAACAGACGCGTCTCTAATCCGTGAGGCAAAAAAGCAAGCTGAAAAAGTTATAGCAAATAGTATGTGGACATGCGTGTTTGCAACAACGTTAGCAGAATTCAAAGATAAATATCAACACGAATGCTGACAGGAAATTACTCAACGCTTGCCGCTTGACCGGGTGTATGGTGGGAACATTTGTTTAGTCTGATGTGTTACAGGCACACGTTCAAATATGTTTCGTGGAGCCTGCTTACTTATTGCCTACATTGTTGTTTTATCGCAGTCCTGTCAACGAGTTAGTTCCATTTCGTCTAGTACGAACTGTATGACATTGTCCACTGTGAATGTTAGAATGTGATATGCTGTCGGCGTACAGACATAGATTGAGGAGGCTGAGCGAATAATTCAGACGAACACAACATTTCAGTCTCCTGGAGGCCCAACCAACGAGGTGTTTGTGAGGCTTAACAGTTGTCATTGTCCGGCTCAGTATTTTCCTCTGTGTGTGAATGTGAGCATTCATGGAAGAAAACGTAAGAGATAGTGAACATGTGTCCCTTGCTTCATGAACGAGACGTTGGCGATGCGATGTCGCAATAGTGTATTCGGTAACGTACGTGATGACCAATGGGAGTGGTGTAGTTCCGCCACGGGCACTCGATCACTTTTACTCACTGCTTTCATTGAGGTCATCATCCCGCATTATACATCCCACGGCATATACACCACTACTATATGCGAGGACGACAGTTAACGTTCTCGATGGGTTCAGAAGGGACAGGGGCATCACATTAGACATTTTTTTATTGTTGACACAGCCCTCGTGCTTCGTCGCGTTGTAATTTTCTCAGCCCTTCTTGCCAACACTTGCGAAGTGCTCTGACAGGGTCAGGTTCTGGGATTATCTTTTTTTCAAACGTGTATTCTCTATCCATAGTAACGATACATGACCTATAAAATCGACTATCTGTGTAACAGTGCTAGCACCTCCATTAAGCCGAAGGGATTACTGTGATTCTTCGCGTGAAATGTGAGCCGTTAGGAGCTCCTCAGTCCTCACAGTAATTTATGGGTGACTAACACACCTTATAAGCCACTGAAATTCTTGCGGGTATGACGTATTGTCCATTGATCTAACGGAGTCTAACATTTAGTCTGTGCGTAATATTTTTGAAGAATCTCTTCTCTTTTTTTTTCAAAAGTCTGTCCTTGACTGGGAATTGGTCACCACACTCTGATATATAGAAGAGTAGTTTGTCTGCCCGACGGGCCACATTTTTGTGCATATTACGCCAGAAGAGTAACCTGAGTAGATGGCTCTTGGATTTTATGTGTCGTTAGTAGTACTCGTAATTCTTCGCATCCCTAGCGCGTTTGCATAGAATGTAAAAGTGTGAGAACCATGCGAGGATCGTACAGAAGCTTATAGCTCTTTGGAGCAGGGTTAATACTCTGTATTAGGCGTTCAGATCCTGGAGTGTGTGCGGTAAAGTTACCAGTGCACTCTAAGAAAAAAAGGGAGTCGCGAGGGGTCAGATGCGGTCCTGACCCTCCAGTCGCCGTTTCTCTGGCAGTGACTCCCCCCTTCCTTCTCGAACTCCTTCGAGCGGAATGTGCTGCGTGGGAGAAGAGGAGGGGAGTGGACCCGTGTGGAGCCTCTAGCAGTGCCCTCAATCAGGGTTGCCAGATTGGGCTATAAACCAGAGGAGGCACAGTAAGCGGGTTTCGCCGCCGCAAAAATAGTGTCGCCGCTGGCATTTCCCGGCAAATTCCTGCTATTTACTTTCCATTTGCTCCGGTCCCCCATGTGACCTTTCTCCATCGTGATTGGCTGAGGCTCATTTGACCGGTGGATTCGCCCGCGTTCGTTTCTCGGAGGCGCCGACCCGTCTGACCGTTGTGTAGCTGGCGTCTACGTATGTGAGCAGACCGTGAATTCGTTTCGTGGATTTCGAAGATGTTCGAGCCATAGACGAACGCCTGAATGAGAGGTAAGCAGACAAACGTACGTATGATGGATGTCAGTGATCAGACGTTTAATACTGTCGCCTAACTGTGTGCATGGAGGTACGCCTTGTCCCGCATTACATCACTTTCTGCCGGTTATCAGTCATGATCTGGTTGATGATTCTGCGTGGCGTTACTTGTTGCGTTTTGTTCGGCTATTTGAATGTGTCTGATGTTTAATACACTGGTGTGCATGAAGAGGAAAACAGCGTGCATCGCGTACGCAGGGCTCCTCGAATTTTGCCATTAGGCGCGTAACGATAGCATGTCTTACAGAGCGTATTCAGACAATTAACGTTGCCTGTGCTCGGGTTTACCATATCATTAAGACGTTCCTTTTTTTTTTCGTTCAGACACCGACAGCAGTTCGTGGCCCTGCGATCCGCGAGCATGTGGCCCCTGTCACCAGAAAATTCGACAATTGTGCTGGGATGAAGCGGATGGCTTCTGCGACTCATCACGTGCTATATACGTGTATACTAATATCTACTTTCTCCAAACCGAATAGGTTCCCTTAAGGATTGTATAATACGATAGCCACGATTTCTGTTACTCGGCACTATTTATTCTTTATTTATTCTGCAGTACTCTGTAATAATCGTGTAGATTTACTTGCATTCAAATGTTGCTTCTTGTTTATATGTTTACTGTGTCAATAAATTCCTTCGTCTTCTGGATTTTCATTTTCCCGATAATATTAGCAGATGGCCTAGCGAAGCGCTCGGAACAGGGGAGGGGGGGGGGCAGAGAATTCGAGTGAGTGGGTGCGGAGAGGGCACGCAGCGCACATGCGCAGTTCGATCAGCCAGCGCGCGCTTTTTGGCGCCGTTTTCCGGCTACTTTCTCGTGATTCGTTAGGGATGATCACGTGGTCAAGGGGGGCGGTGGTTTTCGTGACGAAACTGTGGAAGCTACAGCTGCACTCCACTGTATAAACCGCCTAATTGGGCTACTTCTTGTGACAGTTGGCGGGGTGTTGTTCATCTTGGCTATTTGGCTATTTTTGGCGCTCGGACGACAGCACATGACCACACTATGATTGTCACCCCTCGTCACACTAAACTTTTTTTACACCCTTTTGAGTGTAAGGTGTGTGTACGATAACTTACACCCCTAAAGTGTGTACGTGTAATGAACTACACCTACCTCTCATGGTGTGTTTCACAACACTTTCAAACTTTTACACCTAAAGGGTGTAGGTTGTGGTACACCCGCATTACTTCCTGAAAGGGTGTAACGTGAACTTAGCGGGTTTTCGTCTTGTTGTTCTACACCGGTAATTGGACGATACCCTATCTGATTCAATTGTTTGTGTAAATCAACACCCCTAAGCAATGGTATAACTATACAAGGTGTTCAAAATTAAGCTTTCACGAGCGCTACGCAAACACAGCGATGACAGGAAACCGGATGATAACTTTACGCTACTTGTGTAAGAAACAGGTGCTGCTTATTATGTAGCACCTGTTTCTTACTCAAGGAACAGAAAAAGTAGCACCAGTTTTCTTTTGTTCGTTTATTTATAAAGTGCTAGGGAAACCTTAATTTTGAACAACCTGTATACATTGCCTATCTTGCGAGCGTCTGCAAATTCGATAGCTCTGATCGCATTCCAGTCAAAACGAAAGGTGAGGTGTCTAAGTTTAACTTTGATTATATACACAAAAAAACACCGTGAGGAATTGCTTGAGGAAGGAGTGTAAACTCACCACCACGACAACGTTTGTGCTTCTTACTGGTTTTGGTATGAAGGAAAATTAAGACTCAGTGTACACGCCGTTCATATTCCACAACAATGTTAAACATTTTGCAACACGGCAAAACACCCTTAAAGGAGCAGTCTAAGACAGATTAAAAAAAATGAGTTTTTGATCATGATGGACTGTCCGATGGCTAAATAGTGTTTTCACGAAAGAAATATGAACGTAACGGTAAAATAGCACGCGCAACAGTCGATTGAACCTCGCGAGCGGGGAGAGCTCTCTCCAACTCTTGTAGATGACACGTGAGTAATGACGGGGACCTGCGTCACGGCGTGACGTTGCAGGTTATGTCCACTCCAAGGGCTCGCAAGTGACGTCGGCTGCCATCGGTCATCGACACCTGTCACATGACGGCGGTCGGCTGCAGATCGCTCTGTCGCACGTGCGCTTCTCCCGAGAGACGCATGCGCGTCAGAGAAACTTGAACTTGCCACTTCGTTCCGGGTTGCCTTATTTATAAACATGGCGACGGAACCGCGCTTCGATGCATCTCTCGCCAGTGAAATTTCTTTCTTTGGCGAGTTAACACCGTGGGAAGAGCGGGTTCTGGAGCGTTGCCGAAAGGCTAACACAACATTATACAGCGACACTCCTGTTCTTCCCGACGGTGTGAGCTTCCATGGAGTCGGAGAGCCCGTCATAGACCCACCAACGCCACCGTCACCAACGCGACATGACAACTGGTAAGCCGACGGTGTTAATGCAACATACACTGTTGAATCATTAATTGGTGCCTTTGTTAGGTGTGCGTGTGGTAACTGCTCCGCAATGCCGATGGCGCGTGAGGAGGTGTGCTGCACCTCTATTGCCGAAGTAAGGAGAAGATGTCCAGACGGCTGCATCGTAGATCACTCGGACTTCCAAACTCTTTGCCTCACGACTGTTGTCATGGAAGTTATGGGCATCGAATACAAAAAGTGCGGATTACTGCTTGGGAAGGAACCCAACGAGTAAGTATATCACGTTCCACTTTACTGTTGCTCGCTAATGACAGCTAACAGCGATGCACAACGTTCCTGTTCATACTAAAATCAGTTAAAACCCCAGTGCAGCGGGTGATGGCAGCGTCTTTTTATTATTTTAAAAAGACGTTGCCTTTTGTCAAATAAGCTTTGGTTGCTAGTGCTGTGCTTCGTCGTCCTCGTCTCGTTGCACCGTCCCTTGTCTTCACCATCACCCGCTGCAGTGGGGTTTAATTGATTTTGGCATGACATACCAACCTTCCCAAGTTTTAACGTTATTTAATGTTAATGTATTATTTGTTTATGGAGTACACCTCTGCATACAGAAAGCTGACCAGTTATGCCCGGAACACACCCCGTCTTTTGTGGAACTTCCAGATATCTTACACAAAAATGTATTTACTATCCTCGCTATTTAGCATTCAAAATATATACGCTGCCAGAAGGAGTGATCAAGCATAAGTTTTTGTTCAGTCTGTGTTCATCTAAACTCAGACTTTCCCAAAGGGTAATGCGGACAGTTCCAGATAATGTTGTGAATTCTACAGTCCACAAACGCGCACCGAAATCAGATGTCATAGTTTCCCTAAAAAGACAGAAAGGCATTCATATCTATATTTATTCATGAAATTGTGTGCAACCTTTGCATTTATCACCATATTACAGAATTAGTTTTAGTGACTTTGACCGTGAAATGGTTTGCAGTAGCACACAGTCATCACGTAAAACTGTCAAACAATAATATTTCACCGGAATATTATCACAATCAGTTCGAGAAACCTCGACTGTCAAGTTGTTGCTACAAGTAGCAAACCATTATAAAACATACCAAGAGCAAGGTGAAGGATGAAGGATGAAAGTCACTGAAAAGGTTAGCCAGCTGTAGGGATCGAACCCACATCTTCTGGATTACCGGTCCAGGGCTCTACCAATTGAGCTAAGCTAACACGCCTCTCCAGCGACTTTCGGGTTCAGTGTTCCATATCAAATAACTATTTTTTGCTTTGAAGCACGTCAACATACTTCAATTCAATAATGGCCATGTGGAGAAATACATAAGCAGCACTGGGATCCAGACCCACACCGTCCAATATTTGCTCTCTGTCTAACTGCTTCATCTCCTATTGTGTCATGTCAACATAAAAAAAAAAACATCATGAAACTGCTTTTGGTTGCTCATATTGCAATGCATATGAAAGAACGCACACCATAGAATGTGCCACATTGCTAAGAACTTCTCGAAAAAGAGATACCACTATCATGTGGACCTAACTCAAGCTTCACAAACACTTCAAACGCTAATTAAAGAAACGAAGTCAGAGCAGCTTATTACATTATGTATCTACGTTCATGTGGATTTCACTCAAAGTCTCATAAAATATTCAAACGCTAATCACACAAATAAAGTAGGAAAAACTTTTCACCTCTGGAATACCGAAGGATCCTGACACAAGCCAAATAAGCTTGATCACAAGATATTCCAGCGCACTTCCAAACATTAAAGCCTGTCTATGGAAACACGAGTCTCTCCTCCAAAGCAATGACAGACTTAGGAGTATATTCACTCATCCAGTACAGGTAACATACTGACACGCAAAAAATAGCAGACTCCTTGGTCATTACGAAAATCAGCAAAACGAACATACAGTACAATGGAACACGGCCCTGTAACCTCCCGCGTTGCAACACCTGCAAGCACGTTCAACACAACTCCATCAGAAGCACTGTGAGCACTTACACCCACTCTGTTAACCACGCATTCACATGCACAAGGTTCAATGTCATATACTGCATTGAATGCGGCGACTGCTCTATGCAATACACTGGTAGTCCCGTTGTTTGTGAACTTTGCATTGCTGTAACCGATCTGAAGCAAAGATGACTTCATTCACATAATTCCCTTCACAGTCTAACAAAGCAGCCGTTCACTTCGGCTCTAAAAGCCCGAATGGACCCTTGCTTCCCCCCAGCCTGTTGACCCACAATTCACATGAACCTTTAGCACGTCATACCTAACCCATTTAAATATCATGCCAATGATGAGGACGGTGCCCAGAAGAAGTCTCTGTCTCTGTTCGAAATATCAGCAGCTCTTGTTCTGAGGCGATTCCCTTCACGCTTCCTTACCGGTTCTCTGGATTTCTGCCCATCTATATTACCACCTCTACAGTTATATTTATGTGCATGTGGGTCTCACTCAAGCTATGTCATGAATAGCTGTGATGAGGCACTAATCAAAGCAATCAATTAGGAACATCACTTACAGTAACAGATAAAATCACTGTTCCTATTTTCTGTCCATTCTTTGACATGTTCACTAGCAACGTAAAGTAAGTATGCAATTGTGGGCATTTCACAGCTGACAGTGCACTTTGTTGTTTTTCAGAATATGGCGCCACATAGCATATCGCAATTTTGCATCATGGATATGGGGACCACTTCCGGAAGAAGACAGGCGGGTGCTCCCGTCATGTGTGGTGATGGCGATACGGAACAACTTCCCATCACCCTCAGGCAGCTACACTGGTTTTAGGCCTGTAAAATGAGTAATGGTACATCCATCAGATCTTACAGTACTCACACTTTTCTATGTAGCATTATTGACATGTGTACTTGATACCGTTGTACATAAGAAAATAAATGTGCACAACATGGTTTGTTTCTCACAATGCACGGCTATATTTATATGGCATGTATTGCACATTTATTTCTATTTTATCACAAATAGTATGGTTGCTCAACATTTGTACCTTGAGAGTACACTGAAGGCAGCTGCAAGGTCCCAGTCGATGTTGCCGTGCTGAAATCAGTTCTGTTTTTGGGGGTGCAGGGTTAGTCTCTGTCAGGAATGGTGGATCATTACATGAGTATGCCTCAAAAGCACCATTGAATGTGTCCCACGTGTTGCACAGCTGTACACATTTGTCTACAAGCTCGTCAAAGTAACCTGAAACCGCAGAGCAATTTGTTTGGTACACCTGTTCTTTCGTAATAGTACCACAATACTTACGAAACGTTGGTTCTTCTTTGATGGGCAGTGCAACATGCTCCTGCTTGTAAATTTTTGATACCTTCACTCTGTATCGGGGCTCCCCTTCCTCAGTCATGGCATGTTGTCTCGACGCGTTCTCGTTAAAGTGGAGAATGGCCAAGTAGACTCTGAAACAACCAATTCCACAGATTTTTACTTTTACATCAACCCTAAACATCCTTTTAGCATACTCATAAGAATTACTAAAAAGCATGTGCACCTGTTCCGCATTGTTCGTGCACTATAGCCCACAGACTTGGGAGCAAAACGAATCAGAAGGCTATGAAAGGCTTCTAAACCGGATGTTTGTACATCAGGCGAAAGGTGCTGGATGTCTTTTAGCAAATACTTTGCCTCAGTGATGGCGGTCAGTTTTGCCTTTGGACGAGAGTCTGCAAAATAAGAAACCATGACTATCTTATTTCTCATTATGTAGATGGGTAGAAATCCAGCGAACCGGTAGAATGTAGGAAGGGAGTTGCCTCAGGACAGAAGCCGCCGATATTTCGAACAGAGACTGTTCTTCTTCTGGGCACCGTCCTCATCATTGGCATGGTATTTAAAGGGTTAGGTGTGACGTGTTTAAAGGTTCATGCGAATTGTGGGTCAACAGCCCCGAGGGAAGAAAGGTTCCGTACGGGTTTTTACGGCCGGAGTAAAAAAAAAAAAAAAAAAAAAAAAAAAAAAACCTTTGCTGGTTCTGGAATTTTCCCCACGTAACCACTAACCTCCTTATCTTTCGCTATGCTTGCCAATTCTTGCCTGTTGTCCCGTTTCGTCCACGTGTTCGTGAACCTTCCATTTTTCTGTAACCGGTCTGTAGCCTAGATCACTACGTTCACATAATCCCCTCCACACTCTAACAAAGCAGCCATTCACTCCGGCCGTAAAAACCCGTACGGAACCTTTCTTCCCTCCGGGCTGTTGACCCACAATTCGCATGAACCTTTAAACACGTCACACCTAACCCTTTAAATACCATGCCAATGATGAGGACGGTGCCCAGAAGAAGAACAGTCTCTGTTCGAAATATCGGCGGCTTCTGTCCTGAGGCAACTCCCTTCCTATTTCTCATTATATTCTTTTTTTTTTTTCTCTGCCATCATTACCTGGCAGAAGCCAAGGGCGCTTTTGATCACTGAGGGGTGTGTGAAGGCACCGTGAGTACGGTCCATCATGACCATGATGGACATTTGAAACGTGATTGTTGAAACTACGCCACATGGAGATAACTTGTTCAGGATCCCCTTCACTATGGGTGACGCAGTGGTAGAGATGGTTTATCACTGGCTTCACCCACAGTTCCAGAGCTTCACAGTTTTTCTCCTTACTGGCTGCCACCATCTTTTTTCGGATACCTGTTCCAACAAAGAAGTACACATGGGACAAAGTGCACATGTGCTTCATTTCTTCCATTGCATGTTTCATTTATACATCACGATGTTATCACTCTGTTCTTTGAACGCTTACATAAAGAAACAAGCACTAGCTTTTTCTTCCTCAAGTGGATACCTTTAGACACGTGCCACACGTCAAACTGATGTTTAACATCTGGATGTGTTGTACGCATGTACTTCCGTACTCCAGGGTGGCGGTCTGTCGTGAAGCTCTTCAACAGAACGTTTAGATCTGCCAGCTCTTCGAGTCCCCGGCGTACTGCTTCAAGTTCCATGTGACTACTTGATGCCACTTCATTTGCCTGAAGGAACAATAGTTCATAGTAACTTGCAATCCACTCAGTTTCAACCATCCATTAATTATGCCATGGTTATGACTTTCTGTGCTATGGTAGGTGGGAGCATGCCTTACCTGCACCTGAACAGTGTGAACAATTTTCCTCAAACCTTCATGATAGAAGCTGTAAGTCAGGTACTTAGAGTTGTGACCAGGCGAGTCACAGCGTCCATCTCCAGCGAGAGATGACTCCTTTCCCTGAATTTCTGTCATCAATTGTGCCTGATGATTTGTCCAGACCTAAAGGGAGTTAGACGGTTTTGGTGTGTACACCCATATAGCCAAGTTGTGTAAGCTCCATTAATAGAAAATGAAAAAAAATATATAGATATTCATTGTGGGCAAGTTTTAGAAGCACAATATCTTTAGGTTTTTTTACAGGATTGCAACTTACTTGTTCAATTGCTGGCAGCAGGTAGCCCCTCTGGTAATTAAAATATGTGTGTCTACAGAACACCTGCAGTAATACATACAAATGTTGTTGAGTCTAACACCTTTATGTTTAGACCTCCAAACATTTACACTTCCACACCACAAATAAGTATCTTAGAGATTGCATGAGGCTCACATTTCCTAAGAGCTCTTCCTACTTACCTTCATATTCATTAATTCCAGCATTCTCAGCGTCGAAACTGGGCTTGATCCACTGAAGAGAATGGCAGCAGACAAAAGCAAGTTTCCTGCTGGCTTATTGGCAATGTAGGGCTGGCTTTCCCACACATATTGTGGCCGTCATTGCAGCTGCATTCAACGCGTAGGAGAGTTCCCTTACAAGTAAATGTGGGATTGCAACGCTGCAGGCACACTTTGCAGGTCTGGAACAGCTCCCTCAGTTGACTCTCAAAGACAATATATTTGTTGACTTTGTGCGGGGAGATTTCATCATCTGTGCTCCTAATATACAGAGACAAGGTGACGCATGTTTCAGAACACCAACTATATGGCACCTACCTCATTGTACTGTCAAGAGTTGGCATGTATAGGCTGTCATCTGGGCATACTGTTGTTATTGTGTCGTCTCCAGATGCAAGGCCCATAGCAGGCACAGTGTGGTCAAGCACTGGTGTTGAAGAACGAACTGGGGACAGTGACCTTGCACGGCGTTGCGTGTTGGATGACTTAGCGGCCAAGTCTACTTGGACACCAATGCTTCTCATGGGTTTTGCATTGAGGTTTGCTTGGCTGCCTAAATGAAAAGATACATAATTGACTTACTATTCCACATTCCACACTGTGCACATTCCATAGCATACCCTTTGCTTGTTGCCTTTTTTTGCTAGTCTGCACTCCAACGGTTTTCTTCAGAGGCTCCGACGTTTGTGTCCCAACAGCGTTACGTGATGCGTGATACTGGTGATGGTGATGTGATAAAGAACAGATGTAAGATGCGTGATACTCATAACTCTGAAATGCATGGTTTGCTCTTATTACAAGTAATGGCTCTGCGAGCTGCTTTTTGTTAACTTCCAATGTGTGTTCCTCTTTTAGGAAATGCTTGTTGAAGATCTGGCATTATTCTTTCTGACATAATGATCCCATATGCATCATATTGTTTTGCTGGGAGTGTTTTGTAGAGATGAAGCAGTGGGAGGATGGGGACTTCCCCCCTACTTCCTCTCCCTTTTTTCCCTACACTTGCAGATGGGTAAGCGTGTAGTGGTTGGTAACAAGCTCCTTGTCGGATTAAGTCTGCGGTGACACACCACAAGTAAACGTCATAATAGGGCACATATTCAAAGTTCTCTCTCTCTCTCTCTCTTTTTTACAGTTCCTAACCTTCTGGCTGCCTGTTTATTTAGAAAACATAGGCTGGCAAAACATTTAAATTTGGTTACAGCACCGAACATTAATTCTAGGTAACACAATATATACTGATTTTATGGACCATAAAATAAGCACAGTAGTGTTCATATTGAATTGTAACATGCGTTCTACGCAAGCAAGTTCCACGTATAATGTGGTAGTAATCTATGCACTCTGCATGGAATGCAATTGAAATAAAATTAGGTTAGCTTACCTCTGAAATGGCAGCAGCTTGTGTGTGGGGCAAGCTGCGATCCTGTGTTTCATTCTGTACACAATAACGTAATAATATTATGCTAACGAATTGGTATCCACAGCAGCTCATATTACCATTATGCCACTGTCATTCTCAATGCACTCTGTACCCACTGAGAGAGATTCAACCTGAAATAAAAACGTTACAGATGGTGCCTCTGAAACTGCCACTAATATGGGACGTACATTTTCTGAACACTCAGCCTCAGTTACGGAAGTATCAGTGTGCGTATTGTGTAACACAACGGGGGCGACCTGTAAAATTGGTTACAGAGTGTTATTTACACTGTATCTGATATCCGAATGCAAAACTTACCATTACTATAGAACCAGAAACAGTCGAACCGGTGTCAGTGCACATGCTGTCATGATCATGTAGTGTTTCAATCTACAAAATAATGAACTTACTTCAGAGAACACACCCTGAGACCGTATTAGTAAAACTCTTACCGTGCTTGTAGTGCTGTTTGCAGAAGTTTCAGTTGCAGCGTGTGCGTTCATCCTTTGCCGTTTGCTTTGCGCGCTTGCGCCAGGTAAGTTTTGCGAGGGAGTAACCCCACGCTTGAGGTAGATCCGAAAGTCGGCACCGACGGATTCCGCAATACTTGGCGGTGATTCGTAGTCGGTCTGATTGAAGTGCAGACTGCATATTCGCAGGTCAGTGTTTGGATCAATATCCTGACGGTGAATTAGAGAAAGCCATCTGCTTCTTGCTGGCTCATTCGCCGGAACCTTATGCGTACGACAGCCAGACGTCCATTTCGTTTTCTGATTCACGCAGCCCCGAATGCCGCACGGCATCGCTGCTAACCAAGTCGAAGGCACACTTGGATACGGGACTTTCTCCACACAAATAAAACAGAATTTTTCAACTGAGCGCTGTCTGCAACACCTATCGCCTGTACGTCTGGGTTGCACTACCAGGACAAGGAAGCAACAAAATCGGAAAATCGGGTGGATTGAGGTCAGCACTCCTCCAAAAGGGATTGGGGACGTGCAGGTGCAGCGCGTGTGAAAGTTGCTACTCTTGTCCTAGTTGAAGTTGCACGCAGAAAGAATTCACTTTGTTTGTCTTGTTTTCCGGGAACGAATACTATAGAGCAGCGTCGTGTTGCATCTCTCCGCGAACGGCGCGAACCGCCACCATGCCCGCAGCATCATGTGAGCCGCAGGCACTTTTCGTTAGTTCGACAAATATATAATGAATATAAGACACACGATCGCATGGCGCGTATGAACGTAATATTCTATAGTACGTTTGCACCCCTGTTTTATGTTCCAAAACAACAGAACATAGCGCATGTAGCTGTCGACAACGAGCGCGCGATATCCGAAGCAGACGATTTTTTTCGTAGCCAATGAGAGCGCTTTTAACGTTTGACGTCACAGTTCATAGGGAGTGGCTTGTGGCTCGAGCGCGCGAGCCTCCCGTCACGGTAGCAATTTTATAAATTGAATTGCGCTGTTATAAAACGTTTTTCAGCCGAAATATTTTGCACGCATGATTTTTACACACTGATTGACGGATTAAAGTTGGTTTTCAGCAAATCTAATTCCCTTTCCATGCTCCTTTAAACCATTACATCCTTAGCACACTCACATTGTAGATGTGCACCCAATCCACACCCATCTATGAGAGGATCAGCCTCGAAAGGGTGTAATATGAGAGTGATCTGGGTGTATATTGCACCCCTCTTACGCTAACATACATTCCTTTTAATAAATATACCGGGTGTTTCAGTTAAATCCCCGGGCTAAATAATTCGCGAACGGGTGCACCAATCCACGAACTTTCTTTTTTACAAGTATCTGTCCGATACCACCCGCAAGCTGCACACCGTGTGAATGAGTGGGAGGCGCTATTATTAAAATAAAAATGCAAATGGTTTCGTCAAAAAGCGTATCTTCTAAAGCAGGGCGCTGTCGGCATTAAAATGGGTACTACCCCTTTTGGGACTGAAACTGGACTTTTAACTGAAACACCCGGTATATTCCTCCCCTCCCATTCTTCACGTGACCATTCAATGAACATTCTTCACGTGAAATTCGACGCGTGGACAAATGGACTGCAAAGACTTCGTGCCATCCGACGTCTTCCTGAACAAGTTTACAAGCGAAATAATGTGTCCATAATATGCGTTTCTTATGTGCAAGTTGCGTGCCCCTATCTTATGCTGTATACTCCCCCTGTTTTATGAACAGGGAAACGGAAACGTTTTTGGCTATTTGGGCTATTTTTTTTCTTTTATGTGTTGACGTGCATTGGCTATGTTTTGGCTACTTTATGAATCGGTTTTGGCGGGAGACGGGTTTGGCATCTGGCAACCCTGCCCTCAAAACGTGAGACTGCGTGAAACGGCTGCTCGCATGCAGTAAAACGCATTGGTGAAAAGTTCGCTCTGCTTATGTGCCACGTACGAACAATGATTGTGCACCGCTTAGACAACTAAAAAAGTAAAACGAAAAAGAGGAAACATACAGATACACGCATAATGCGCCTCCCAACTCATATTTGAGGCTCCGGGATTTGCCGCTCCACATTTTGGTTCCCGTCAACGGATTTGAAACATGCAGAAACGCGCGAGGGTGCTTGCACATTGTCTTTCTAGTTTTGTAACTTTTCGTTCATCATTTTCGCGGGACGTCCGCGTGAGGATAGCACGTGTGTCATTCTGTTTGTGAAATACAAGTCGTCGACGAAGCAAAATCTCAGTGGGAGGCGATCACCGTGCAGATGACGTGAGTAGGCATTACGGGGCTCAAGCTTTCGATGCCGTAAGGGACAAACTGCTGATACAGGTAAATTGATCTCTGATTTCGTTGTATTGCATGCGTTTTCTGCGCTTCTTTGCACAATGAATACACGGACAGTTGTGTTGTGTGAGGAACAGTGTGTCTCTAAGGGTACACGCAAAAGTCGAACGCACAAACGCACATGCTTGGAATATCTTGAAACAGTGTCGCGTGTGCGTGCATGTTGCTGTCTAATTGAGCATACAAATCAGTTGTTTTTCTCCCCCCGTTTTTCGAATGTACTTGTCTGGCTGTGGTCTACCTTTCCACTATTCAGGTGAAAGGCAGACTGGTTGAGGAATTTGCGCAGTTGAACGCAGGACGGAATTTTCACATAATGTCTGATTTTTATATAATGCAGTTGATAGATATGTTACGATTTTGTGCACGTTTTGTTCTTATGGAAAGCTTTTCTTTGTGTGTGTGTGTGTGTGTGAAGCATGTATGTCTGCGCAGTATACAGCTTCATCTGAGCTGTACTTCAGAACATCGCATCAGCTGAGATTGCGTTTTATATCTTCATGCATTAAGCATCTGTCTTTTTCCAGCTCCTTGCCTTTGAAATGGAAGCACAGTAAGCGTGTGCCAACACCCATACCTGAGGGGTGAGAGCTGGAGCCATGGTTTTGTTACTGTTGACCTTGGCACCTGCTTTGCAGAACTTATATGTAATCGTCACCTCATCACTTTTCTACTCTAGCACTTCAGATAATTCTTCGGTACACCAGAACCACGCGAATACCTGCTTCTCCCCAGTGGTACACCTTCTGCTGGGGATATTTATGAAGGTGTCTGCTGGTCAGAATGCAGTGGCTCTGTGTTGAAGGTATGACACTGCACAATATCAGTTTATTGAATAATACAAGTGTGTCACATATTTAGTCGCCATTGTAATTTGCCCAGCGCATTAGGTGCCCTGGTCAGTGCTGTGTTCTGCTTCCTGCCACCACTGCTAAGAGAGAAGACAGATGGAGTCATCATGAAGTTGGTAAGCAGTTCTTTGTGCTGTAGGTGTATTTTGCTGAGAAGGGGTGGGTGGGTCTTCAAGATATGTTAAATACTTATACACCTGTCTGAGCCATCGCGTAACCTCTGTCATAATCAACATAAAGGCACATAAAATATTATACATAAACATGCATACATTAGGTCAATATAGAGGGTTTCTACTGAATACAGATATTTATTTGCAGATAAAGATGAAGATAAAATTATTTATTTTAGGTAGATTCTATCACTGCCCCTAGGTTACTGCCATTGGACCATACAACTGGAGCTGTACGATATCGGTGTTAGTCAATTAGCTAAATGTTTGAATTATTTTTAATTTATTTTTAGGGGGAGGTAAAGTTTGGCTAAAGTTGGAGCACCCAATTAGGCTCACTTCAGTTGATATGCACCTTCGGAGGTCACCCTAGTACTTTGTTTGTGCTACAGTACACATTTATGTTTTAATATCTAGTGCATATACAGGGTGTTTCACGTAAAGTGATTAAAAAATTGGAACTGGCGATGTAGGCGCTGGAGCGTTGCGGGCCTTTCGGTAATTTCCAATTCTGGAAACATTTGCCACCATCGAGGAAGGCTTTGGACAATTTTTAATCGCAGGAAATTTATTTTTAGTCATTTGAACTTCGAAAATTGCCACGCGAACATCACTTTCTTTTCACAGCAATACGAAGTCCTACACGGATAGCGCCCAAGAGGCCCAACGAAAACTATGCGAAAATAACTAGATGATAAATAAAGAAGATGGCATTGTGTGTAGAGCACACATAGTACTTTTTCAACAGTAACCCAGTTTTGGCATTTTCTTTTTCGACTATTGTTTTGACTATTTCGTTTATATTTGGTATTGTGGCTGCAACATACGGCAGAAAATGACTAATGGGAAATTATTGGCAGTTATCTATATTCTATTGTGTACTGTACTTCCCCCGAAATTTTCGAATTTTGACATTCCTCTGGTCGAGCACTGGTCTAATTTTTGTCATTACAGGTAACATACTTCAACTGATTCCTGTACATGACAATCGCCACAAGGAAATTGGCTTCCGGTTCGATGGCCACATGTACGTCCCTCTTTTGAAAGTATATTAAAAATAGAGTACATAGTGTGTATGTGATGATGTAGCATATCTGCTCAAAGGACATTTTTTTGTTTCTTCAAAAGCTTTTTTTTTTCCTGCAGTAAGTTCTCAAAAATGGCTTGGGTCAATCACATCACTACAGTGCTGATGAGAAGCATCTTCATTTTACCTTGTTTCAATCAAATACCAAAAGCACGTACCAACTCAATTTTAACCCCTGAATTATCATATGGACTTTCTGTGGAAGATATAGAACTTATGAATTTATATTATTATCTGATAATGTGGCACTGTTTTCCTGGCACTCTTCATAATTTCACTCTTAAAATACTTTACTTGCAGAAGCCGGGAGAGGCCCATGTGTATGCTACCATCATCCATCACACAACAGATGACCTGCAAGCTTCTGCATCATTCTCTGTTTTGACCGAAGGGTTCATGGTCGGGCATCCAGCATGCTACCTTCTTTACCGAGAACGTTGTGTACGGTCCTAGAGCTTAACTAATGAACTGTTACGTTAACGTGGAATCACAGCAATTTGGAGCATATACAGATTGATGATCTGAACAAATTTCATAATTTACATCGATTAAGTACTACCAGTTGCCATAACTAATTGCTGTGCTTCATTGATTTCCATGTAACCCTCCATTGTAGAGGGGAAGCCTTGGAAATCCCACCCTTATTTAGTTTTTGCGTGCTACAGCTGAGTGACAAACGCCTGTGAGATTGCAAAGATACAGCACATGTTCTTGTTATCAGGGGGCAAACTGGGAGTTAATCAGGAATACCAGTAAAATGTTACTCGAATGTATGAAACAGGATACGAAAAGGTTTCGAAGACAGCGCGTAAGTGTTACTAGAACACTTCTTATACAGTAACAATGCCAGCATCAACGGAAAGTATGCAAGTGTTACTTGAATTCTGTGGCAGTATCACCAGCCTGCACATCAGTAAGATGTTCGAGCTGTTGCCAGAAACTTCCTTTCCTTGCATTCTATTTTGCGCATTTTTTAGGCAACTTGTCATATCGAATCACATCCGAATTGTTCTCTCAGGTAATGAGAATCCGTTCTCTCTCAGTTCGGAAATGCACAGGTACCATTTCCGCATCTGCAGCACAGGAAATATCAGGCTGGTGGGTTTTTGAAGACACCACCGTGTAGATGACATTTGGTCTCACCGCAAATGAAAAAACAAGAACAAAAACATTCATCCTGGTCAAAAACTAAATAATTCAGCTGTTCACTCTAACTGGATGAAACTGGTTTCAAGAAGTATAGGAGTGGTCAATAGCCATTACGCTCAGCAAGTGCTAGTTCTTAATCGATGTGGATCATCAGATTTGTGCAGGGCTGTGAACAACGTCAACGTTGAGCAGGTGGTTCAGGTGTTTCAATTTAAAAAGCAAAGCATGTGTAACTTAGTCACTTAGCCTGTTGCTGCTATCCTGTCTCAAAGCAGTGCTAATTGCCAAAGCAATAAAAATCTCTTATGTTAAGCCTATAGTCTGGAACCATTCAGTAGCTTGTTAAAAATATAGAATACCATTTGCAACAAATTATGTATTTCTGGTGTATGTTCGAACTGCCAGTACAGCTTGGTGAAGTGACCAAACTAAATTTATATTGTTATGTTCTGGCCAGGAACTGGTGCAGTTAGCGAGTGCTTCATGAGTGGAAACTGAATTTATTGCAACGGTGCTTCGTTTTGGCGCATTTTTTTTGTGTGGGAGTGGAAGGTCCCCCCCCCCCCCCCACTCCCGGGGGCATCAAGTGACTCCCCCTATGGGGTCACTTGATGCCGGTAGGAGTCAAATGACTCCCCTTGATGGCATCAAATGACCTCCCTGCCTTGATGGAGTCATAGTGACTCCAGGAGGGGGGTTCTATGTGTGGCAGGGTTTGACTCCCCAGAGGGAGTCACCCTGACACCCTTATTTCTTGAGTGTTTTCCCTTCTATGAGTGTGAAGTCAGTAAAATGATCAGTGATCAGTAAATTAACGTCTTTATTGATTTGAGGAGTATACATCGACTCCTCATCATAATGTCACACGTTATTAGGTACACTATGATGTCCGAACTAAACTTCAATTGCACAACTTCCAGGTACGGGTTACCAAATTCACCTGGCAAAAACCGACAACATGAATACGGACATGATTCTCAGCATCGTCAGGCGGACAGCTCCTAATGCGCAAATTGATAGTGAGAACCTAACGGAAGTCAGAATCTCCCTGGGGCTCTCTGATCCACAGGGGTTTGAGTCTATGTTCGCCACACTTGAGAAGCAAATGGAGAAGCTGGGGATCGGACGGATCGGCGTTACTGTTTCTACCATGGAGGACGTGTACATAAAGTAGGCATACTTCGTTGGCATTCGTTGGCTGACGTTTCGCTGCTCGAACTCGTAATTGGTCAACCTCCTCGCTTGTTCTCCCGTCTTTCACTTACCGGAGCCTGCAAAAAGGAAGGAAAGCACGGAAAGCGCATCACGAGCTGATATGTTAAAATATCTACGACGAATAGATGGGGCATTCAAGCCGAAACCAGCCAGATTGTAGCTCGACCCTCTTAGATTTCGCAACAAAAAAAAATAAATATATATATATATATATAAAGTAAAAAAATAGCCGAAGCTCTGTAGCTGCACGTTGAGCAAATGTTTACAATTTGATCGTGCACTCCCAGCCAAGGACGGCTGTTTCGCTCTACTCGGAGCTTGTCAGCCTGACGTAGGGAAGTGACACGATCTTGGGTCGGCACAACAGTGCGTCTCGGCGAGACGTCAATGTTCCACGGTGACGACGCCACCTGTGAAGGCCGCAGTGCAAGCCAGCAAGTAGATATAAAAAGTAAAAAAAATAGCCGAAGCTCTGTAGCTGCACGTTGAGCAGATGTTTACAATTTGATCGTGCACTCCCAGCCAAGGACAGCTGTTTCGCTCTACTTGGAGCTCGTCAGCCTGGCGTAGGGAAGTGACACGATCTTGGGTCGGCACAACAGTGCGTCTCGGCGAGACGTCAATGGTCCACGGTGACGACACCACCTGTGGAGGCCGCAGTGCAAGCCAGCAAGTAGATATAAAAAGTAAAAAAAAAATAGCTGAAGCTCTGTAGCTGCACGTTAAGCATATGTTTACAATTTGATCGTGCACTCCCAGCCAAGGACAGCTGTTTCGCTCTACTTGGAGCTCGTCAGCCTGGCGTAGGGAAGTGACACGATCTTGGGTCGGCACAACAGTGCGTCTCGGCGAGACATCAATGTTCCACGGTGACGACGCCACCTGTGGAGGCCGCAGTGCAAGCCAGCAAGTAGATATAAAAAGTAAAAAAAAAAAAATAGCCGAAGCTCTGTAGCTGCACGTTGAGCATATGTTTACAATTTGACCGTGCACACTCAGCCAAGGACAGTTGTTTCGCTCTACTTGGAGCTCGTCAGCCTGGCGTAGGGAAGTGACACGATCTTGGGTCGGCACACGAGCTGACAGGCTCCAAGGTTTAAGTATGCGGTTTACGTCCGGGGCATAACCGTTGAAGCTAATAGTGAGGTTTACCGAAGAATTCTTATCGGCTCGGGGATGTGTTTGGAATAGGTTCTCTCGATCGGTTGATCTAGCTCTGGCTGTGGTATCTCTTACGACCTGATTAGGATATTTTCTATCTGCGAAGGTTTCTTCAAGGCTCTCAAGATGATTGTCTAGTTCATCATCGTTAGAACATATTCTCCGGTAACGGAGCGCTTGACTATAAGGGATAGCTAGCTTAGTGTGTCTGGGGTGGCAACTCTGGAACGATAGATACTGTTGGGAGTCGGTAGGCTTTCGATACAGACTGGTGGTTGTGATTCCATTATGCAGTTTAACTTCCACATCCAGAAAATTAACAGCTGAGGAGGAGTAATTGAATGTAAATTTAATACTGGGGGGGGATGTACTTGGTTAAAGTCGTTAACAAACAACTGAAGGTCGCATTCGGAGTGGGGCCAAATAATGAATATATCATCTAGGAATCGCTTATATATATATATATATATATTATAAATATATTCATATATATATATACCCATTCCCTCATGAGTGTATATGTACGGGGTGTTTCCTTTTATCTGCAAAAAAATTCCATAAGGCCAGTGGCCTTAGCGCTGTTTTACTTTTGTCATTGGATTACTCGACGGGGCTGCTACTAGGAAATCAAATCTTTGCTCGATTAGGACTAATTAACAGAGATATATTAATCGACTTTTTAATTATTGGCTTTAGGGAGCACATTGCAATTGCAATATTAAAGCCTGGTCATATATATATATATATATATATATATAATCATAGAAACGATGTGACAGCACCAGAGGAAACGTGTTTCGCCGTGTTTGCGGCTCGTCAGCTCTGGGTAGCTGCGCATTGCTCGGAATTGGCAAACCAGGGGTCGCTCAGCGAGCGATATACACCTGGGAGGGTAACTGAGTACTCCTCAATGCCACAGTGCAAGCCAGTAAATTATAATGAGGGAAAAAGCCATTAAGGGAACAAGTAAAAGACACTAGACGTGTTTGAAATTCAAAATTACAGATTAAGATGGCTTCTATGGCTGCACGCAGAGAAACAGATACTCATGGAACGATGCGACAGCACCAGAGGACACGTGTTTCGCTGTGTTTGCGGCTCGTCAGCTCTGGGTAGCTGCACATCGTTCGGAATTGGCAAACCAGGGGTCGCTCAGCGAGCGATATACACCTGGGAGGGTGACTGAACACTCCTCAATGCTACAGTGCGAGCCAGTGAATGATAATGAGGGAAAAAGCCATTAAGGGACCAAGTAAATGACACTAGTCGTGTTTGAAATTCAAAATTACAGATTAAGATGGCTTTTTAGCTGCACGCAGAGAAACAGATACTCATGGAACGATGCGACAGCACCAGAGGACACGTGTTTCACCGTGTTTGCGGCTCGTCAGCTCTGGGTAGCTGCGCATCTTTCGGAATTGGCAAACCGGGGGTCGCTCAGCGAGCTATATACACCTGGGAGGGTGACTGAACTCAATGCTACAGTGCAAGCCAGTGAATTATAACGAGGGAAATTCCGAACGATGCGCAGCTATATATATAGATATGTGTGTGTGTGTGTGTACGAAATCAACTTTATTTTCTCAACATTTTTTTTTCTTGAGCATCGGAGGTGCCTCGAACTTTCCCTAGTGTTGTCCGTTCCGCGTGCCCTTGTGACTCATACAGACATGTCTGGGCTCTTCTTTGTCTGGCGGTAGAAGGGAGGATCCATCTAGCACCTCCAAGAGCATATGTAACGAGAGCAAATCCGATGACGTCGTAAGAGGTGAAAATCGGAGCGCGTTTTGGGCCAAGTTAACCATAAATATTTGACAACTTAGCATTCTTCTCAGGAGCCCGAAATTATTATTGCTCATGAACTACTGTATGCAGGTTTGCTTCACGTAAAAAATGGGTAGCTGACCTGTGTTCAGTGCTTAACCAAGCAATCGGGAATGTCGACCATTAGTATTGAAAGTGAAAGAAGTCGTTCCATTTGTAGGATAGATTCTTTCCAATAAGAAATAAAAAATGAATGGATTTGTTTCTTGAAACGAATTTTTTTCCCTCGGCATATTCCGCTGCGGCTTATTCGTTCGTGGAGGGCGTCTACGAAGTAAAAAATGATGCCTTTGTGACCCTCTCCCGTGAAAAGAGACCCTCTCCTTTACCATTTTGAAAAAACTACGAACGTATTTGTTCTTACTCAAGGAAAGATACGCCAGCGCACTTTCAGCACGTCTGTAAGGCACAATTACCACCATCTGGACGAATTTATTCTTGCGAAGTTCCGCTTGCTAACAGATTCCTCGTCATTTATAATTGTTTTCAGATAACCGAAGTCGTCCAGAAAATGAAAAAGATCACACCATTTCGAACACAGACAGTCCCTATAACATATTACAAATCAGATGGCGAATTTATTGTTAACCAGGAAAAAACTTTGTCAGCCCATTATCATCATTTTTCTCCCAATGTTTGCAGTGGATCTTACTGCGCAGGCTGGTCAGAGCTATGGGCTCCGAGCACGCCAGAACGCCATGTAACAGTCTCTGGAATTTCCTGGTTTTTCCTCAGACATATGTCGGCATAATGCCCTTAGAAATTTGACCTAGGACGCACATTCATCACACAGTTAGACATGAAGTTGCGCACCTCTGTATGGTCGAGAAAGGCGAGATCTTTTAGCAACACCACCACAACCACCAAAAGTCTTTCGAAAACATTTTTGTGATCTCCGACGCAATTCTCCCACAACAGAAAGAAGGGGGGAAACATAGCTGTACGGGCGAAGTCATTCTTTCACTGGAAATAAACGTTTTTGGTGCATATACCTGAACAAAAGATATAGGCTCCTGCTGCCCTGCAAGGAGCATCCCTCATTGAGCTCCATGTTCAGTGCCATGAGTCAAGCAATCAGTAACGACGACGAAGCAGTGCTTCGGAGAGGCAGGTGGGAGTTCTCGAGGTAGAACTAATTGTAGAAGTCGAGCTTTCTTCAAAGAGCGATAATGGTACCTTACAGACGGGATATGAATGAGCTGACGATTTTTGTTTTGTTTTTTAAGAAAAAAGATACACGTACACTTTCAAAATGTTATCAGAGAGGATGTCTTCCACAAAGGTGCATTTAGTTTACTTGCTAAACAACCACAACTAAGGAATGATCTGCAGCCGAGTATGGTGACGAAAAAAAATGTAATGAAAATTTGAAAAACACACCTGGAGTTTTCGATATGTTGTAGGAGAGGAGCTTTCCTTCATATGGCACGACTTCTTTCACTTCCTAGACGCCTTCAGGTATGTGAAAACACTATCTGAAAAGTGTCATTTTTTACGACTGATCGGTATTCTCGATTGCCTAGTTAAGCAGTGAACGCAAGTCAGCGTCATTTTTTTTGCGTGAAGCGAGTCTCCATACAGTGGTTTATGAGTGTAAATAATATCAGGCTCCTGAGAGAATGCTAACAAAGTTTCGTAAACTTGGCAAAAAACACGCTCCGTTCTTGAGCTCTTAACGAGGTCACCGGATTTGTTCTTGGTCTCTTCGGAAAGATTGAGGGGCCCTTCCCCAATAACACCAGACACAGAAAGAGCAGAAATGCCGCCTGTACGTGCCTGAATGACATGCAGACCGGACGACACATTTTCATGTTTGGGCCAAGTTCGAGGCACCACCAACACTCAAGCAAAAAGATGTTGAGAAAAAAAGTGTATATCCTATGTACATATTCCTAAGGGAATGCTCACATTTTTTAGTGAAATCTAACAGGGTCGAGCTACAGCTCTGGCTAGCTTCAGCTGGAATGTCCCAGATATCCGGAGTGAGAGCTCAAATCCCAGCAAGCGCAAATCCCCCAGTGCAATGTGATGTCAGAATGTAACAAAAGTATGAGCGTAATTATTATTTTATGTCTCACAACCCTGCAGGGTGAACCTCGAAGAAGGAAATGTTGGAGACGAAGCAGCACAAGAAGCTAAAGGTGAGAGAAATGTCATCTAGTCGCTGGCGGAATATCGAATAATTAGAACAAATATGAATTTGCATATTTGTCCTTTCACTTTTTGCAAAACAGCAGGCACAACCGGAACTTGTCTAGGGTTCCCCGCGTTAGCGGCTGCATATGGCGCCACAACGCGTCACTGATTTGGATTAAACATTTTCACTGTTCAGAAACAGCAGACAACGGAAGTTTTGTAGACTTCCCTGCGTCAGCGGTACATATGGCGTCACCCAGTGTCATGCATTTGAGTTAACCGGTGAAAACGTGACTACAAACGCTGTACTCCCAGTTTTGGGTATTAAGGCCAGTTCCGACATATATCGTCGCGCTATATATGTATGTCGCGCTATATAAAACGGTGTGCAGAGACAGCACTCACTATCGGACGGTTCACACTTGCGATGTTCTGCTAGCACTATAATTTAGCGGAAGTTCGGTGGACGTGTCTGATCCCTCCCATCATGCCGCATCCGGAGTTCGACAGCATGCGGACGAACAAGTTCGATCAAGTGAATGAACGGAAAATTACTAGACATTTTGAATGACATACTAGCCGGCTCCAACGCTGTCGCCGTTCCGTGAAATGCGGACTAAACAACTCCACGGGTTCCACGACGTCATAGTTAAAGGGACTCCTCATTGGTCAACAAGACTATAGTGCTAATATTAGCACTGGAAAAGTTGACTCGAGCTCAACTCCGGCGAGCGGTAATTTCTAGCGGTAATTTCTGCGAGGAGGAAAAAAATCGCGCTATTTTCTAGCGCTATATAGCAAATCTCTATAGGTTTCCCTTTTTATTTTCCATATAATCCTCACTGTAGAGCTTGTTACGTCATTAAGCGGAATCCAACTCCAAAGGAGACAGAACGAAATAGTGACCGTAGAAGAATATCGTTTTGTAAAAGAGATGGTGTTCGTCTACATGACTCCTCCTGGGCGATGCTGCAATATCCCTGAGCGCCGGATGTGCTGGGGAGCTTCTCAACCCGTAGCTTTGTAGAGGAGGTGGTGTCCCTACAGGAGTCCCGACCGGCGATGATGGTATGCCACGGAGAGGCGATGACGGTGGCCTATCTCCATGGCCGCGTCGGTGGAACTGGGAAGCGGGTGCTCCAGGCGCGTGGCCATCTTTGTCGCTGTCCACCGGCCGCTACAGCTTCACTCCCGGATGTTGCCGATAGAACCGATAGAATATCCGACCAAGTAATAATGATAAAAAATTTAAGTGGTTGTGCTGCTCAAAGCAGACAAAAGCTACAAACATAGTAAACACTCATTTCACAATGAGGTACCAACTATCAGAGCTATCCAATGCGGGATTCCTTGCCAGTCAAGCATGACGACCTGATAGCCATGCGCCATCAGCGTATCAGCCAGTCCTCTGGCGTCGGCGTGTAGGCTCAGTCAGTAGCGGGCCCGCCTAGTGATCCCAGATCGCAAGGGTAAGACCGGCCGAGGACGGTGCCATCTTGCTGGAATGGTACGAGTTGCTCAGGTGTGTCGCGCGAAGGACGTAAAATGTGGTGGCAGAATCTCGCTCCCTTGAACCTGTTCATATAGGCAAGTTGAAACGGATTAGCGAAGCGCACAAAAGTATAGAGCGTGTTACATTCAAACATGATCAGGAAACACGAAGGAGTGAAGGACAGAGTCCCTGTGTGTGTGCTTGTCCCCGGAGCGTTGCATGATCAATGTTTCAAGGAATAGCCAAGCAAATAATTTCCAACAAGGTGGACGACATATTCAGACTATCTGAGGATGTTCTGTGTAAATAAACCATAACACTGTTATATATTTTCAGACGAAGACGTGCAGCGGTTGTGTGCTTGCGCAATACGGCATCCAAATGGCTTCCAACGACTGCGAGCTCTTCTTACGAAGCGCATCAAATACCAGTCTAGAGTGTGGAATCCCTTTCTCATCGGCGTCCTCTTGCCGATACTCATTGTACTGGCCGAGCAACAAGTTGAACGTGACGTGGCAGGAGCGAATGTCGCCCTGTTTGCTACCATAAATAGGGCAATGACGACTGTCATGACCTTTGCTTCCTTGTACCCAAAACAAAACGTATTCGTCGAATACGACAAACAAGTTAACGATCTCGTGGAAAACCGTTATCTGCCCATCTTGAAGAATGAGACTGCGCATGTGGACATTGTAGAGAACGCAGAACGTCATCTCGTCGACTTGGGAGAGAAGGACTACAAAGATTATGTCTATTCATTCGTCTTAGGAGGGACATTTCAAGCCAACAAGTACGTCTATTTCTTTCATCACTACGTGCAACATACCTGGACACGGACATGTACATGAAAGAACTGATGTTCTGAGGCTGGAACAACATAGAAAGGATAAATACATACAAAGCCTCAATTGCCTAAGAAATTAACGACGAAAGTCCTAAGTATTTGTCCTTTCTATTTTGTTCCAGCCTCAGAACATCAGTTCTCTCTTGTTCAACAGTTGCCGCTTGCGTCGATCCCGTCGCATGAATGTGTGCATGAGGGAGCAAAAATGTAAGAGTGAAAGGAGGACGAGTGAGACAGAGTTGCTGGTTTGTCCCTTCAGATGACGCGCCCTTGGAAGTCGCTGTGAAGATGTGTTAGCTTAGCTCAATTTGTAGAGCCCTGGACTGGCAATCGAGAAGGTGTGGGTTCGGATCCTACAGCTGGCTAAGCTTTTCAGTGACTCATCTTTCGACGTTCACGTAGTCTAGAGGAAAGCACTGTCAATTTGTCATTACGATCAATCATTCAATCGACCGATCGATCTGTCGATTGACTGATTGATTGATGAAGCTGTTATTTTGGCACCAGTTACCGCCAAAGGCTAAACTATAGCCTAACAGTGCATCAATCAGTATTAGAAACTACGAATGTGGTAGTAAAATAGTACAAGAAAAATGAACGCAAGAGAAAACACATGCATGGGTTTCACGCATTAACAACACAATACGCGGCTGCACTTCTCTTAACATATTTAGACCTAGAAAAGGTATCAATGTAAGGACAGTCAGTTGCGTTAAAGGACAATTGCGTACGGGATATTGGAATCATGGGATGTATTTCATGGTGATAAAACAGGGAATGATGCCTACTAGACAGTGGCGAGTAACGAAAGCAAAGAGTAGATACTAGATGAGAGCAGTTAAAAATCACATTGATTAATTTATAATAAAATAATGCATCACATAGATAGCCTCTAGATTTCATTGTAGACAAACTGAAATGCTCCAACATACACGAATAGGAATACAGCCTCCTACCTACAAACCTATCATAAATTCTACGAAACTTCTTTTACACATTTTGAATATCATTGGACTTCATTAACGACAGGAAAGGTAAATCCAACTCTAGTTCTATCCAGAGAAGAGTAAAGCTTAACGAAACAATGTGGGTAATAGAACTGGTGTGTAACTCTTGTGATAACACCAAGTAATCGAAAACTACAACTAAGAATTGAATAAATATATTCGTGAAAATTTAAAGATTGCACCTACTGGTAGTACAAAGTTTTAAGAAGGTACCACCAAGTGAATAGTTGTAGGAAACTACTTTTCCTGCTAGAAGGCAAACATTTCGTTATAGCTGGATTAAGGACAAAGTTATTCTGCTTGTACCATGGACTGACAATATCCAAATCACGCTGTAACAGACAGCAGTCACCTGTTGTCGGAATATCACGAACTATTTTTATATCAAACACTGAGGTGTGCAAGCTTTGGATATGGGATGCAAGGAGACTTTGAAATATATATATATACAGGGTGTCCCAGCTAAATGCGAACATATTTTTTAATTGATATTAACATTGCCTTGAGTTTGAGTTCAGTTTGAGTTCACTTTTTCCGAGGTGAAATCAATTCCAATATAGCATATGCTGAAGGGCACTCCCTAGGGGGGCATTGACAGAATCCTAAGGCAATGTTTTAATTACCTTGCGATAATTAACTTTTTAATTGTAAAAGCTACGAAGTTGTCCCAATGAGAACATCTGGTTGCTTGGGTCACCTGATACCGGAGCCGTTTTCAGAACAAAAACCCGTACGATAGATCGTCCGCAAAAAAAAATTCGCGAAGGAACACCATTTTTTCCTTTATTTTGTTCATTGCGCATCTGCGGAGACGCGACTTTCCAACCCCCACACCCACAATGTGAGAGGGTGAAGGAGCACTCTACCTCCTCTTGCGTCTTAGAGAAACATGAAAAAAAAAAACGAAAAATGCAACACAGGATAAAGGCGGTTCCGATGGAGTCACCCGAGACATTTGTTTTCGTTTTGTATTTGTTTTCGGCACTGTGCTCCTTCACCCTCTGACATTGGGGGCGAAGGAAAGAAGCGTCTCCGAAGATGCGCAATGAACAAAATGGTGTTCCTTCACGATTTTTTTGCGGACGATCTATCGCACGCATATTTTGTTCTGAAAACTGCTCCGGTATCAGGTGTTCTCATTGAGAAAACTTCGTAGCTTTTATAATTCAAAAGTTAATTATTGAAAGTTAATTAAGACATTGCCTTAGGAGTTTGTTAATGCCCTCCTAAGGAGTGCCGTTCAGCATACGCTAGATTGCAAATGATTTCATCTCGGAAAAAGTGATACATATTTTGTTTAAAAATATGTTCGCATTCAGCTGGGACACCCTGTATATCTCAGTACATTAGAATACGTAGGAAGGGAGAGAAAAAAGAGAAACACTGTCAAGGAGCCCGCGATGAGGGAATCACAGACGTAACATGAAAAACGGATAGGAGCAACTAAGATTTATTTGAACAAGAACTTTCGTGTAAGAGACTGCACTTCTTAAGGTTACACAACTAAATGCGACACAAGTATATATAACCCAAGAGAACAGATACAATAAAACAGGTTTCCAGAATTTCCAGAATTCCAGGTTTCCATTGTATTACTGTCTGGTTGTTTTCTGTTTACTTGGTTCTGGAAACCTGTTTTATCGTATCTGTTCTCTTGGGTTATATATACTTGTGTAGCATTTAGTTGTGTAACCTGAAGAAGTGCAGTCTCTTGCACGAAAGTTCTTGTTCCAATAAATCTTAGTTGCTCCTAACCGTTTTTCACGTTACGTGTACATTAGAATAAAGAGAATGAAGAGAGTGCAGTTATCCACGCTACTACGCTTACGCTACTACACCCTTAGGATGGCAAGAAATTAAATATGCGTTCGTGAAGTCTTCAAAGTATCAAGTTAAGAAAAACAACGCAGTGCAAGTTCGCCCATGATTCCACATTTATCGAGATCACAATAAGAGGGGGTCTCCCTGCCCCTGCACCTAGGCTCGTGAAAAACATGAATGCACAACATTTATAGAATTAATAGAATAATTCGTGACTCGTTCACATACTCATGCTCTTCTGAATTAAAGCGCCATGATTTTGATCATGATTATGTGCCTCACTTCCTAATGTGTTAATGAGAATGAAATAGTGCGACATAGACACGAGCTGATAAGGTATTACTTTCAAGAGGTCACATAGGAACACCTGCTGCTACTAATCATGCGAAATTTCCTTATCCAAAATATTGAGATCAGCGTTACTCATGTGTAGTTGGATGACGGAGTGTCACACAGTTAACTCTGAAAGGGATAAATTTTTTACATGGAGGAAACCTAAGCGCAAGTGCAACATGACGCACAAACGCGATGGCGGAAACGTGAATTACCGGTATGGGCTCGCAGAGCCAAGGCAACGACGAACGCTGGTTGTGCTACAAGCATTGTCTTTATTTTGTAAACGTGCTCGAAAAGCTATACGTCGCGCAGCCTATTGGTTACTGGCATTTATTTATTTATTTATTGTGGTGCTCCAAGAGCCTGGCCGCATTACGTGGAGAACGCATAACAGCAATGATTTCAGAACAGTAACAAAAAAAAAAAAAGGACAGGGAATGGAATAACATTAGAAAAGCAATACAATGTCACTAACAACTAGTTGCGTAACAACAATAGCATTGATTAGTAATACTACAAAGGAAAAAAAGATCGGAGAGCAGTTTTGAATGATATATGATTTACAACTGAGGTGATGGATGAGGGTAAACAATTCCATAGCCTAATGGCACGAGGAAAGAAGGAAAAGGAGTTACTATGGGAGAAGAACGGTTCGCGTTTCTGAGCGCGTTATCCAAGCGCTGGTTTGTGTAATGCGCTGGTCGGATGTAAGGAAGAGTAAGGGGCGACGAGTGCAAATGTTAATGGAACAGATGGAGTGTTTGGAGGTTACGACGGTGATCTTCCCAATATCCCAAGGTCGAGAAGACTTAGTGCGGTGACGCTTGTGGTTCGAGAATAATCAGATAAGATGAAACGAGCAGCGCGATTTTGTACTGATTCCATGGCATTTGAAAGGGAAGATTGATGAGGGTCCGAAACACAGCTTGCAAATTCCAATTTGGGCCAGATGAATGTGAGGTATGCCAATCGTTTAACTTCAGGGGGGGGGGGGGGGGGGCAAGACGGAGGTTGCGTCGGAAATAATCCAGGCAGCGGTTTGAGTCACTGATGATGTGGTTAATGTGAGTGTGCCATTCAAGGGTGGACGTGATATGAAGACCAAGGTACTTATAGGAGAGTGTGTGACTAACTAAAGTGTTACCGAGTTTGTAAGGGTACAGAGATTGGTGTCTGCTGACGTGGAGGTAAGGACATTTAGATGTGTTTAGTGGCATCAGCCATGTTGAGCACCATGGGTCGGTCTGATTGGAGGAGTATTTGGCCTTCGGGAGATACAATATGTTTATAAACGACACAGTCGTCGGCGAATAGTCAGAATGGAGATGAGAGATTAGTTGGGAGGTCATTAATGTAGATTAGGAATAGTAGGGGACCTAATACAGAGCCTTGTGGGACACCTGACGTAACGAGAGAAAGAGAGGAACAGTTATCATTAACAAATGTGTATTGCTCGAGTGAAGACAGGTTGTTAGTAATCCATAAGAGAAGGGTGTCCGGAATCTTTAGACGAGATAATTTAGCGATTAGCCATTTGTGTGGAACTTCATCAAAGACCTTTTTGAAATCTAAGAATATTATGTCGGTATGAATGGCTTTATCGGGGTGATAGGATAAGTCGTGAATAAATGAAGCTAGTTGGGTAGTACAGGAGAGATCGCGACGAAACCCATGTTGAAACGAAAAGAAGAACGAACGAGCGTCAAGAAAGTTCATTAGATTTGAGAATATGACGTGTTCAAGTTGTTTGCATGGGGTGCTAACAAGAGTTATAGGGCGATAACTTCGAGCCGCCTTTGTGTATTGGGGCCCTATCTTCGTCAAAACTAATAATCGACCTCGATTACTTTACGTCACAAGCTGTAGGGCGGGGCTGCCACGAAATACTCCGCCCTTAAATCCCGCCCATTTCAATTGAAATTTATACCTAGTTTTCCTTCGCAACCTCTCGGCCATAATCTCGGACCGTGACCCTATATCATTTTGACATAACAATGACGTAAAAGATTAGCTTCAATGCTGAAAAGTAATGTAGCGAAAGAGGGTCGATTACTTTGGGCGGCGATGGGTTTCGTGATGGGTCCGCATGTGCATTTCCGTTCATTGTGTTGTAGAAAGTCTGTATGTGCTTGTCACAACAAAAAATGCATAGCTTTCTTCGTTTTTGTTTAATTATGATAGAAAAGCACCGCATAACACCGTTTCTCTGCGCCGATCGCGGCATCGTATGCGTGAAAGTGGCGGGCTTTTCGAAGCGTCGTCAGAGCCGTACGTCGTACAATCAATGGTATTGCAACGTAGCGGTGTGCACACAAAAAACGCATCGATCAAAGTTCGCTGTTTCTTGAGTAAAACTATCAACGCTCATTTGCGGAATCATTACCACCCCCACAGCTCACGAGCAAAAGAAGCATATTGAAATGCGAATTATCATTTCGCATATCGAGCACACGAACACACAGAAAAATATGAAGAAAAGCTCATAAATAAAGCCCAAGAATTAAAGCACGAACCGATTTCTCATAAACGCGTTTACGGCTCGCGCCACACTGTCCGTTCGACCCTTTGCAATGATCCTTCGCGCTTTTATCGTTTTGTTGCCTGCCATCAGCGCCATCTCACGGGCACATACCGAATTATAAATGTCAAGTATAATCACGGTGTCACACAAACATTGCCGTCTTGCACACCTGTACGTCAAGAAAAATCACAAACAGCAAAAACGGAAATTACGAGCGTGCTTTTCCGCGCATTTTCCACGAAATTCAGTTTTACGCCGGTAGAGTTTTCTATTTCGGAGAAAAACAAAAAAACAAGCCAAAGGCAGGGCCTGCAGATCAGAGGTGTGGCCTTCGGATTCCCAGGAGGAAACACCGATAAGGCGGGTCGCTTTCCAAGATAACACGTGGGGCGATTGGTTGATAGAAAGTACAAACCACTTTTCATATTCACGCCTTTTTCGATTGTGCACCAATGACAGAAGAAATTTAAAGTAATCGAGGTAGATTACTTTGACGAGGATAGGGCCCTTGGTATGACTCTACCTGTCCGCCAGTCGCTATGTACATTGCGAGTGAAGAGTGATTGGTTGTCAGTGAGGAAGTGGCTAGATGCGTGCTTGGCGCCTTTGAGGACTTTAGAGTTGATGTTGTCAAATCCAGAAGAGGAGGAGATCTCGAAGGAATCAATGAGGTGACAGATGCCACTGGGCGAAACCGAGAACTGAGGCATGTCGGCGTATCCAAGGGGATGAAAGATGAAAGTCACTGAAAAGGTTAGCCAGCTGTAGGACTCGAACCCACATCTTCTGGGTTGCCGGTCCAGGGCTCTACCAATTGAGCTAAGCTAACACGCCTTCTCAGTGACTTCCAGGGTGCGTCCATCTGAAGGGACAAACCAACCACTCTCTCTCGCTCATCCTCCTTTCATTCTTACATTTTTGCTCACTCATACACACATTCATACGACGGGATCGACGCAGGCTTTTGTTGAGGCTTTGTATGTATTTGTCCCTTCTATGTTGTTCCAGCCTCAGAACATCAGTTCTTTCATACCCAAGGGGAGTTAGGTGGAGAATATTGGGAGGCTCGACGCCCAAGTACACACAGAAAAAAAAGCGACGTTAAATAAATCGCAGCACTAGTGGGTGGGTAAATTATAACCATCATTAAGCATTATTTATTCATGTTGAGTCGGCTTAATGAGGGGCCAGAACTTGCTTGGATTACAGGAGCGAGCAGCAGGAAGGTCGGAAGAAAAAAATTGAGCTTTATGAGATTGTAATGTTTTCTTTTTTTTGTAAAGACTAGCATGTGTGTTATAAGTTTTCCAATCGTTAGGATTGTTTGTGAGCCTGGCCCTTCTGAAGAGTTTCTTCTTTTTGTTCAGAAGGATTTTTAATCTACCGAACCAGGCAGCCAGGGAACACAAGCTCGTTCACACCGCGGTTCGTATGAATTGGTTCATCAAGAACAGTACCTTATTCTTGAAAATTAACCAGTTTTCCTCTATAGACCTGGAATGAAAGGCTGCTACAAAATTTGGATAAAATGTCTCTAACTCCCTATTAATGGCTTCAAAATTCGCCCTGTTGTAGACCTTAATGACTTTACGATTAGGAAGGTATGAAGGTTTATCTAAATTGATATTTAGGGAGATAAATTTGTGGTCACTTAGTCCGTCGCAAGTAACTGGTTGTGAGAAAGTATTCGGATCGTTTACCAAGACAAGGTCCAACAAATGAGACGCGCCAAACGCTACTCGGTTTGGGTCCGAGACAATTTGGACTAAGTTGAACGTGTTACATCGCTCATGCAATGCCTCGAGCTCAGAGGTCTCTGACTCATTTCATGACTGATCAGTTGATACCAACTGTGCACTGATGCCTCGAATAACGAGTTACGAAATAGTTGCACGATGTCAACAGTGCGTTCATACTGCCCTGTGCCCATGAGCCTAGACACCGGCCTTGCAGAATGCCGGAGATGTGATAGTGTGTCAGAGCCAGAGCCGTGTCGTGGCTAGTTCGCGCACAGGGCACGGTAAATGTAAAGCCCCCCCCCCGCCCCCCTTCCCACAGCCGTCAGAAGCTCTATAAACAAATAAATGAAACGCTTGTTTGCGCTGCCGAGATCGTAAATTCAAATTTCCTTCGTTCCTGCTTTATCTTGTCCAACCGACCTGCAAGGGCCTGCCGTTCGGAACCCTCTCGGGCGGAGACTCCCGGTGCGGCTGCCCCCCTCGCACGCCCTGTCGCTACGGCTCTGGTCAGAGCCATGGACAAAACCCTCTCATGCAGTTTTAGTTTTGAGTACACAGGAAGGTAGGGAAAATTTTCGTTTTTTTTTAAATCGAGCTCTATGCCTATTACATGTGCCTACATTTGGCAGATATTTTGGCGGCGTCCTCTTTCACGGCATGGAATTCAAATGCCGGCGGCACTTTATGGTGCTATATCGCTATATGTGGGAACTGCTTTAAAGGTCAGATATGCCGATTTTGAAGTGCCGCAGGACTGAGGGATACTCGCGTGTGTGTTCATTTGCGAACACTGAATATGTGTGCGAAATATCTTGATAAATATCAGCGAAGTGCCGGAAGCAGTGTGTGCACAAATAGTCTCCATCATTCACACGATCGCTCGAACTAAGAACTTTCCTCAGCGCGGACACGTCGAAACTATGCACAGTTCTGCCGTACTTGCCCTGCGCTGCAACCCGTCTTTTGTGCTTTCCGTGGTAGTCCGCGCCGAACACTCGGTTTAAGCTGTGGGCTCTGTTCTTGACTGGTGTGTGCAGCTAATTTGCGAACCATTACCAGAAGGTGCGGAGTTCCAGCGTAACTGGATGCCACGACGCACAAGCTGCAGAGGGCTGTGATAATGCTACGAGTGCCTGAACGACGTTCTGCCTTCGAGATGCCAGAGAGCCAGGAAAGAGTCGCGTTTCAAAGCCCCATACTACCTTTTTCTAACCAATAATCTGGAATAGTTCGTTATCAGCTCAGCGAGGCAAACCACATCTGACCGCGCTGCTGTCATGGTTGCACAGCTGCACGGGTAGGAGTAGTTCTAAGGTCGCTGGCAGTGCTTTGCCCTTCTCTGATAAAAAAAAAAAAAAAGATGTTTTTTTTTTTTTTTCGGGACACGTGGAACAATGTAAGCAGTATGAATAACGTACTGAGTGGGAGGATACCTGAAACTGATTTCCAAAGTTGAAAGTTTTGTTGAACCATGATTAAGCAATCGGCCCCTGAGAGCTTTGTCGTCGACCAACCTGTGGCATTCTTGATACGAGTAGAAAGTGGTTGTAATGACGAACATTACGATACTAAATTGACTAAGTATCGGTGACATGGAGACGAGCAGTGAGGCGTGTGAAAAGCAGGAAAATCTGCAGATGGAGTGACTGATAATTTTAGCAAAATATCTGTGACAGCTGCGACCGTAGAAAGTATGGTAATGACAACCTATATATTCTGTGGCAAAAAGATATTTTCCCCCTGCGCCTCATAGCCCAAGAGATACAACGTCCAAAATTTGTTGTGTGCAAGAATGCGAAGCGGAAAAAAAGCGTTAGGTTTCGAGCGTTATTTCGTAGCGTTGTACGGTGGAACTGACCTTACTCAAGAACCCAGGGACGAGGGATACCTTTATTCCGTATATATATATCACCAGCTCGCTTGCATCCGAACTATTCTATAACGGGCCCTATTCTGCGTTAACCAACCGGGAGCTTCTTTTCCCGGTGACATGGGGAAGCAGTAAGGTGGGAACGCGACGACGTTGACGTGAAAATGGCTACGAGTCACCACTAGTTTTATCTCCCAAACCGCGACAATCACAGAATGAAAAGTGTCACCCTCCATGCTGCTGCGGAGACCCGACGCAACAATCATGGTAGTACCGGTGCATCACATTGCAAGGGGATTTTCCGAGACCGGAGCAGAATAGCGCTATGTGATCTGCTGTATGTGAGAACGACAATGGGAAAAACAGTGCTACGTTCGAGCGCTACTTTGTAGTGCTATATAGTGGATAGCCGTACGTAGGAGCTGGCCTTTACGTTTAGTGTATATGCAAAGTGTTGGTGCCCTAGTAAACATTTCAGCTGGAAATGCAGTGTGACTGGACGTAGCCTCGAAACGGGCTGGTTCTGGCTTGGAATTTGACTGGATCTAGCCTGTAAACGGGCTTGTACCAGGCTAGAAATATGCTGCATCCAGCCGGAGAAAGACTGGTCTAGAACTTGTAGGAAGGGAGCTGCCTCAGAACAGAAGCCGGCGGCTTCTGTCCTGAAGCAACTCCCTTCCTACATCTCTACCGGTTCGCTGGATTTCTACCCATCTATGGTCTAGAACTTGTTCCACAGTGGACGCAGGCTGGAACAAGGCTGGATATGCAGCATGTCTCCAGCCGGATTATCGGGTCCCGATGTAGGAGTGATTCCACTTCAGCCTACCTTCTGCTGGAAACCATGTTCCAAGGCAGGAGCTCAGGTAGATGCAACTTATACAAGATAAATTGCTGCAGAAAGCAGGAACTGGAAGCACGCTAACAAATGAATATGGTGACAATCAGCAATAAATTCATTAACAGATTGATAACAGACACACTACAAATAGTGTACATGCAGCAACAGTGGCAACATTATGAGACGATAATGTGATATCGCTCAATTTGATGCAAGTTTGATGCATGTGCGAAATCACAAAGGTCACTTCCCAGTCGCTCGTTCTCATTTAACTGTCCGACAAAGTAAGTCCGCCCCGTGCAAGCGGGAGAATGACACATCATGAAGGCAGTTCAGATAACTATGGATAAGTACCGGGGCACTACTGCACCTCTTGGTTCAGATTTAGGACTTGGGGATGAACCGTACTACACACGCCGCTTACCCTTCGTCGTAATAGAGCTCGTGCACGGGTTGAGGAACAAAGTGCATAACAGAGCACGCGACTACACAAATGGAAAGATGCTCACACTTTTATACGGTCGGCGAAGGTGAAGTGCAGAAGGAAGCATTTAAATTACCAGGCTGCGCCTTAGACGTCAACACGACAACCGACGTTTCCCAATTCAAAGATTCTGATTTGATGCCAATGGCTGTTGGTCGCATGTTACGATGAGAGCATTGTGGCTACAGTTGTCACTGTTTCTCTATGACAGACCGGGAAAGCTCACGTCTCGCAGCGTAAAGCCAATCAACAATATTTTTTTTTGCAATCTTTTCATGTACGTGGAAATCTCTGCATAACCTTGCACACTTTTGGGCATTTATTTTTTCTTTTTATTGATTAATTTTATTATTTCATTTCTTTTATTATATTTGGGCATAAATTATTTACACAAATTAAATTAAATTAAATTAAATTAAATTAAATTAAATTAAATTAAATTAAATTAAATTAAATTAAATTAAATTAAATTAAATTAAATTAAATTAAATTAAATTAAATTACATTACATTACATTACATTACATTACATTACATTACATTAAATTAAATTAAATTAAATTAAAAAATTTAAATTAATTTCGGCTTTCTTTTTTTTCTGTATATAAGCCAACATTATCTTCACAACGGTCGTAGCGAAAAATCTCGCACAATCCAGCGTACTCGCTGGAACATCCCATTTCCAGCTTGGCTCCAGCACGGAACCATCCTGGTTTCCGAATGGAAGTTGGATGGTTTCAGAATGGAAACTCAAACAGCACTAGACCCAGCATGGAAACAGCGTTGGCCAGCCTAGCTCCAGCCTGGGATGGCCTTTCCAGGCTGGTTCCACAGTGGGTCCCGGGAAATGTTCGGGATCCATCGAAGCCGGGGGTAGAGTAACGTTGTTTCATTGAGTAATCGCGATCACCGCGCCGGGTACACGCGCGAGGAACATTATCGAACTGGACGGCCACAGTGACAATAACGCACGAAGAAGGTATCCGGGAAAAACGGGGAGTATCCAAGCGACACGCTTTTCCATCTTTGCGTTGTTTCTATTTGATAGCTACTTGACAAATTGTAACTCGATGCTATGTCTAAGGCTGCAAGTTAATTTGTACGCGTTTAGCGTCCGACTTGAATGATTTTTGCAGCTGAGCACTTAGTACTAGCATTTAGTTGAGCTAGAACTGTACTCAGTTCCTCTTTTCAAGTGATCAGGCGCCTAACTTACACACTTTTTGGGTATCGTGCGCAAGCCCTCTCACTGCACGCTGAACCTGGTACCGTCTGGCTAACGCTTATTCAGAGGGTAAAATGTTGCAATAATACATCCCCTGATTGAGAGGGTGCACACACAGGGTACCATAAACCCGTCAAGAGGTACAGATCACCCTCTCATTTTGGACAGCTTCCAGAAATGCCGGTTGCCCTTTCCTACTCTGCTCTACTCTTTCCCCTCTTGCTGAATGTCCAACAGTCGGTGCCACAAAGAAACAGAAAAGCAAAGCAAACGAATCTTCAGAAGCATTTATTTATATCAAAGCATGGACATAGTCG
The DNA here is from genome assembly GCF_037126465.1 of Ornithodoros turicata. Lineage (NCBI taxonomy): Eukaryota > Metazoa > Arthropoda > Arachnida > Ixodida > Argasidae > Ornithodoros > Ornithodoros turicata. The sequence goes on from NC_088201.1 coordinate 140,545,273, forward strand.
CACAGCAAGCAATCAAGGAGTGTTCACATCGTGTTCACACCTGTGTGCGTACATGACGTAAAGCTCAAGTAACGAGCTAACGAATTTTTGATATCTTCAAGCTCATTGTACGAACGACGAAGTGACAGTTCATGAGTTTCTTCATTTAACATCAGAAAAATGTAACATCAGAAAACTCGCCACTCGCCTCTCAGAGATCAAAAGAATTCCACGCTCACACCGGTGCCGCTCGATCTGTTATTACTGCCGATTTCTGTTGCCGCCTAAACAAAGTGACGACTGCTTACGACGGACGCCACCTTAAGGATGCCTCCGGGACTATCATTTCTCCACTTGCCACTTGTACTGCACGGGTCACTATTCGAGACGTTACATGCCCAGTTGAATTTCTTGTCTTGTCGTCTTGCTGCCACGACGTAATCTTGGGCTGGGACTTCCTGCGTGACAATCTCGCTGTCATAGACTGTGCTCGTGAAGAGGTCCTCCTCAGTGCCGTGCCGTGCTTTGACTCCGAGCCCACCGTTCCGGATTCTTGCAAGCTATCTGCTCCTGCTGCCCTCATCCTGCCTCCTCGCTCCGTCACGTTCGCGCCTCTTACTCCGACCCTGTCGTTGTCATCCCGCGCATCGTACTGCATCATTGTGTCACCTAACGTTCACGCACTAGCTTCCGAAGGACTTGCTGCTCCATCCTGTCTCACCTCGCTCACAGACGGTCGAGCATACATTCCCATAACCAACACCGCCGACGTGGCTGCTCTCCTACCCGCTGGCTTCGTCGTCGCCACAGCCGAGGACTTTGACCCCATCGATGTCCTTGCTCCCCTCAACGTTACGCTGGAACCCGCTCGCTTGCACACGCCTGTCAATCCTACTTCCCTGACCACGATGATCGCTTCTACTCTTTCCTCTGACGACCGCGCATCCCTCATTTCACTATTAACGACGTATTCCCACCTCTTCGATCTTGGCAAGCCACCCTTGGGAGTCGCAAAAGGAGTGCATCACAGCATCGACACCTGCACCTCCCCTCCCGTTCGTCACTGCCCGTACAGAGTTTCTGCGTCAGCAATTTCAACAATACAGAGTTTCTGCGTCAGAGCGCGCAGTCATAGAGAAGGAAGTGTCAGACATGCTTTCTCGGGGCATTATTCAGCCCTCATCCAGCCCTTGGGCGTCGCCTGTTGTCTTAGTAACGAAAAAGGGCGGCAGCATACGGTTCTGCGTTGATTACCGTCGGCTGAACAAGACCACACGTCGCGACGTCTACCCCATGCCCCGGATTGATGATGCCCTGGACGCCCTCAGTGATGCTAATTTCTTTTCTTCTCTGGACTTGCGCTCTGGATACTGGCAAATCCCTATGGCGGACAGTGATATCGAAAAAAACACGTTCACTACACCTGATGGCTTATATGAATTTAAGGTAATGCCCTTCGGACTCACCAACGCACCTGCGACTTTCGAGCGCCTCATTTGGATGATGTCATCGTGTACTCTCAGACGTTTCCTCAACATTTGGACCGGCTACGGGCTGTTTTCGACTGCTTCGCCGCTGCTGGCCTGCAATTAAATCACAAGAAGTGCCACTTTGGCTATCGGCAGATCAAAGTGTTGGGCCACATCGTTTCCGCTCAGGGCATCTCACCCGACCCCGACAAGGTACGCGCCGTGGACGACTTCCCCACTTCACCAAACATACGAGATTTGCGCAGTTTCATTGGACTATGTTCGTACTTTTGACGATTTATCAGGGGCTTTGCCGATATTGCTGCGCATCTCACCAGCCTTTTGACGAAAGATGCCCAATACTGTTGGACCCCTTCGTGTGCTGCAGCTTTTCATCGCCTCAAATCCCTCCTGACTTCGGCTCCCGTCCTTCAGCTCCTTTGACCGTTCCGTACCTACAGAGCTGCATACGGACCCCAGCGGGGTCGGCATCGGCGCGGTACTTGCTCAACGCCCCTCTGACGCTCCCATGGAACACCCTGTCGCTTTTGCGAGTCGTACCCTTTCTAAGAACGAACATAATTACACCACCACTGAGAAGGAGTGCCTTGCCGTCATCTGGGCCATACAGAAATTTCGTCCGTATCTTTACGGCCGGCCCTTCTCTGTTATTACCGATCACCACGCCCTGTGTTGGCTCGGCACCCTCAAAGATCCCACTGGCCGCCTTGGGAGGTGGACACTACGACTTCAAGAGTTCGACGTGTCCGTGAAGTACAAGTCGGGCCGCCTGCACTCTGATGCCGACGTACTTTCCCGTTGTCCCCTTCCGCACGAGATGGCACCACCCCTCGACCAACCGTCCCCTGCCTAGGATTCTTCCCTCCTACTTTGCTGTCCTCTGACCTCCTTCGACCCCACATTACTTCGGACGGAGCAGCTCAAGGATACCACATTTTCCCCTATAATCCGCCACCTTGATGGTATATGTCCAGCCACTAACCAGAAAGTTATCCGCCAGAGTAAACATTTCACCTTGTCCGACGGGGTCTTATATCGGCACAATTACTCCCCCGACGGCGCACGACTTCTTCTGGCCGCGCCTCCCTGCGTCCGCCAGCAAATACTACGTTCCCTCCACGATGACGTGACGGCTGGTCATCTCGGCTTCTTGAAGACCTATAACCGTGTCCGCCAGCGTTACTTTTGGCCTCGGATGTATAGTAATGTTCACCGGTACGTCGACGCCTGCCTCGTCTGTCAACGACGCAAGCCTTCCTCTCCGCCCCCCACAGGCCTTCTTCAACCCCTAACCCCACCCCAGCACCCGTTTGAACGCATTGGGATCGACCTTTTCGGCCCACACCCTATAACACCCTCCGGCAATCGGTGGGTTATTGTCGCTATAGACCATGCCACCCGGTACGTGGAATCCGCCGCCCTCGTCTCCGGGTCCTCAGAAGAAATTGCCCACTTCTTCGTCAACTACATTCTCCTACGTCACGGCGCCCCGCGGGTTATCATGAGCGACCGTGGCCGTTCTTTCTTGGCCGCCCTGCTTCAGGAGATATTCCGGGGTTGCTGTGTGGTGCACACTCCTACTTCTGCCTACCACCCTCAGACAAATGGACTTACGGAGCACTTCAATCACACCCTCGTCGATATGCTGGCTTGTTACGTGTCTGCCAATCACAGTAACTGGGACGCCATCCTCCCCTACGTCACGTTTGCCTACAATTCGCCAGTGCAAGCCACCACGGGCCTCAGCCCTTTCCGTCTTGTTTATGGCCGCGAGCCGTGGTGCACCATCGACACCATTTTCCCTTACACCCCGCAAACCGATCATAACCTACTCTTGGCCGACGCTACTTCCCGTACCGAAGAATGCCGCCAACTGGCCCGTTTCCGTACTTTTCACCACCAAGCGCTCGCCAAGCATCGCTACGATGAGTGCCACCGGCACGCTGAATTTCGTGTCGGCGATAAAGTATGGCTCTGGGCGCCCATTCGCACTCCTGGCTTATGCGAAAAGCTCATTTCCCGATACCTTGGCCCTTACCGCGTCCTTCGCCGTACCTCAGAGGTGAACTATGTCGTGGAACCCGTTGAGCCTCCTCCTGACCGTCGACACCGCGGCACTGAAACCGTCCACGTCACCCGCCTTAAGCCTTTCATCACCCCCTAACCGTCCCGTTCATCAGTCGCCAGGTTGGTTCCTTTCTCTGCCGGGGGAAGTTGTGAGGCAGACGATCGCCATCGTGATCTTCGGTTCCGGCACGCTCGCTCGCTCGCTCCCGCTTCTGGAAGTCCCAGCATCAACCCGAATAAACCTTGCCAAACATGTTTCCTTGCCACAATATATAATTTCAGATGGATGCACAGGAGAGAAGTATCTATGCAAGCTGACACTTCAGTATCAGTGAGTGTACTTTGGGGAACTGGAATGGCTGAAGCTGGTGCTTCTGGTAGCACTCTCAGTGACGAAGAAGAGTCTCTCTTAGCGCCATCTCACATCGCTACAAGGCCATGTAAAATTATCACACAGGAATCAACACAGACTGAGGACTCCAGTGACATATTCAGTCCTTTAGTGTTCTTCACTGGAATGGAGACTCCCGGTGTCGCAGAGACCCTTCCGGCCCATCGCACTGTGAAAGACAGTGAAGCCTAGGCAACTGAAACTATTGAGAAGCCTGTTAAGCCTGGAGGTGAAGCTCTGCAGGACCAGATGACAGGAGATGCCATTTCAACGGATACGACAGCGTCAAACACAATGAAACACAATCAGTATACCCTATGAAGCCTCCTTAAAGTCACTGCAGAAGTGTTTGCATTGTTGCTGAGGTTAATATATGTCATCAGTTGACGTGACACTGACGTGACTGCTCCCAATAAGGTGCTGCTGTTTGTTATGAAAAACATGGCGTTTCCATCTCGAGCCTTGCATTATGGTTGATTATCATATGAAGCCTTCCCTTTTTTGTAACTTTGCATATCCTCCCTTTGCCGAAATTTTTCCAATACAGTGGAGCACCGCCTCACGAATATTTCACTCTGTGCTAGACGTACTTGTTCAGAACACTGCATCAGGGCTCTGCAAATCTTCAAACTTAGTAATTGAATCATTCTGAGGAAAAATAATTATTATGCTACATGTTGTGACACTGATGTGGATCATTACATCATGCCCTCATCGTACTACACTCTAGATTATTGAAGAAAATAATTATTACTTTACGTGACATACTTAGGAATATACAAACTCTGAAACACATGGCTCACAATGAACAAACGTTGGAGTACTTCGAAAATTTGCATCTGTTATTATCTTTGCTGTAAAACTTGGAACGCAAGATCACATTAGTAAAGAAAAGTCTTTTACGTTTATGTGGAATAACCTGGGATCTTGTGTTGCAACCCCTTCAACACCTGATGCTGTAAAATAGTTCTTTGGCAATGAGCACCTGTTGTGTATCATTTCCTTACAGTGTTGGTGGTAGATTTCAGCGTTATATCTTATTACATTACTGTGACAGTCTTTGAACCACGTACGAATAATGAAGCATTTGAAGTTTCGCAATGTTATTGGAGAGGAAGTGATCATCACGTTCAACTTTTGCACATGTGTTGTGCTTCCGCGAGTACACCAAGAATAGACACTCAAGAACATTCAGAATGTGCATATGTACTTGAACGTGCGTGCAGTATGTGTGCCTTCTTCTGTGTCTCAAGTTTCCGGCCACATATTCAAGGTAGGGTGCATAACGTTTCTGTGCTAGCTCGTCGACAATTATGCTGTCTTCTCTGGGAAAGGGACACTTGGTTTCTAGGAGATACACAGTCTCTTCAGTGCTGATTGCTCTATTAGGATTATAGCACCTCCTCCGCTGCTTTGTGTGGATGAGAAGGCGAACCTAAACATGATAATCTGTCGGCAGTGTAACAACATGAGAAACGAGATGTACAGTGCTGGACAGAAGTGTACGAAACACGCTGTGACACATTCCTTCCAAAGAATGACACACTAGCAGCGAATGGTACGGACACGGAAACAGGTGACCGGGTTACCTAAGCACATGTCTGCATGTCCGTACGGTCCCATTCGCTGCTAGCCTGTCACTCTGCGGAAGGAATGTGGCGGAGCGTGTTCCGTAAACTTGGCCCAGCACAGTACCTGAGTGACATCAAGCTTGAATGTTTTGCTCAATTCACCTCCATTCGCAGGCCTAAAGAGGAAGCTCATTTAATGTGGAATGCGTTGGATAATGATTAAAACGACATAAACTATCATAAGCAGATATTTGTCAAGTCTTCAAAATTTGCACGCCATGTGGGTACTACGTGAGCCTTTGTGCACGAAATCCCAGTCCTCCTTTGCGCACGCCACCTGTAGCTAATGAATCAAGGGAGATTTATATAAAAAAAGGAAGACAGGCTCTTTGCACAACGCGACTGCATCGCACAAAATGGGGTCACTGCGCTGTCCGCTATCGTTTTCATAGTAATGACTACAACATTTTTCTATCTACACAGACATGCCCTGTGAAAAAAGTTTGCTGCGCAAAGTGTTGGTTATGCGATTTATTTCTACTCGAACACCAGCAGCTGTTACAGCTGTAGTCAACTGAGCAACTCTCCGCAATCTTCCTAAAATTTGAGTGAGTGTACGGTAATCTGCTTCTGTCAAAACAGCTTCTGTGACCTCACTGATAATCGCCTGTGCCATTTGAATGGCTTTGCTTAGTCGCTTCCGGTTCAAAATGGCCCTTACGAAAATTAAAATTGACTCTGTATTGACCCTTTATTTTGAGTCTATATACTACATTGACATCCTATTGCATTTCGCAGTTTATTGACTTCTGTAAATATTATCTCTTTGTCCTTCATATTGATTTCCGATGTATGTACTATTGTAGATTCATGAGCCATAACATTTCTATTGACAACCTATTCCAGAATGGCCGCCGTGTATGTATTCAGAAGTGCCAATTGAAATCGACATGTAGTTCCACACATAGACACAGTTAGAAAAATATAGTGTGAGAAATATAGAGAAAACCAACATGTCCGAAAAACTCACTTATAAAAATTCTTCCCAGTACCAGTACTGCCCGGCGGTACTGGCATGTGTGTGAATTGTCATCAAGCAGGGGAGCTACCTGTGGAGATTGTCCGCTCCGTAAAGCGCTTCTCACACTAGACGAACGGGAGCAAAACACGAGGGCAAAAACAGAGATGAGCTCCTGTTTTGCTGTTCTTCGTGGCCATCGCACACTGGGAAAACGGAAAACACGATGCAGCAGCACTGTTGACGAACTTTGTTTCCCGAAAGCTCTCATGCTGTGCTCGTGTTCTGTTTTCCCCTCACATTGCATGAGCACGCTCCGACGACAGCAATCATGGACGCCGCACGGACATCGCTGTCTTGACCTACTTGGCGGATAATGCTGCAGCCGACGGTGATGGTGAAATTTTAGCTGCACTGGCGTTTTACACCATTGCCGAAAGTGAAAATGTTCGCAAACCGCGACGACGAAGCTGTTGGGTGAAGCCATGGTTGAAACGACGTAAAATGCAAGGGTGCTACGAGAACTTGCTTCTTGAGCTCGCGCTAGATGATCACGAGAACTACAGAAGATGGATCCGGGGGGGGGGGGGATGGACACCAACACGTTTGAGGAACTGCTGCACAACGTGGAACCGCTCATAAGGAGGCAGGACACGCCTTTCCGTTCTGCGATTGAACCCGGCGAAAGACTTGCCATTAGGCTGAGGTACTTAGTTACAGGTAAGAATTTGCTACAAAATGTCAATAGCAAAGTAAATATAAATGTTGCGGAAACGCCAGGGATACGAACGAACAGTACGGCTGTGCAGGATGAATGACGCGTGCGCGAGCTTCGATTCTTTTCCATCTGCTTTCTCACATCTTTGTTTCCTTTTCTGCTTGTGTTTTTTAGGAGAAGCCATGACATCACTGAAGTACCAGTTCAGGATCTCAGACAACACAATATCTGGTATTGTTCGAGATGTGTGTCGTGCAATCTGGACTACACTGCACCCAGAATATGTGAAGGTGAGCAATTGCCTTATATGCTGTCCCCTCATACCAGCGGCATGGCCAAGTCATGGCCACTCCTCACACATATGTTGATCAGTGGTATGTGATTGAGACCGCTATACACATATACGCATAGAAACAGAGAGTCATTGCATTGAAAGTCTATAACGTCTGTATAGGTTCCCCAGACAGAAGAAGAATGGGAAGATGTCAAGAAATGCTTCTGGGAGCTTTGGCAGTTTCCGAACTGCATTGGAGCACTTGACGGCAAGCACGTCGTCATTTCTCCACCACCACGTTCAGGAGCTTTGTTCCGAAATTACAAGCAGACATTCAGTATTGTACTGATGGCTCTTGTAGACGCTGACATGAAGTTCTTGTACGAGGAAGTTGGCAGGAATGGTCGCATGAACGACGCTGGCATCTGGTCCCAGAGTTCAATGAAGGAGGCAATAGAGTCCGGCAACCTAAGAATCCCAGGGCCGCAAACATTACCTCATTCTGCTCGTGAGACGCCATCTGTGTTAGTTGGCGATGAGGGATTTGGGTTAAAGACCTATCTGATGAGACCCTACCCTTCAAGGGACCTTGACCAGAAGAAATGTTTTCAACTACAGGTGCGATGAGTGTCATACATCACGGAACGTCATACATTTCTTTGTCCCCACAGATTGTCACGTGCCCGTCGGATAGTTGAAAACGCTTTTGGGCTCCAGGATAACCGATGGCAGATATTCAGAGCACCAATCAGACACCAACCAGAGCGTGTCATTGCCATAGTAAAAGCAGCTGTTGCACTGCACAACCTTCTTCGATCAGAGACTTCAACCAGAGCTTTATACTCTCCACCTGACAGTATTGACGCTGAAGATGTCTCTTCTGGTATGCACTACCAAGCAATTAAAACAGTCGACTGCTCCCAGTATGTATGTTTGTAAAAGTAACCGTAAGGCTGAAAAGTGCTATTTATTGTTTTAAGGAAACGTTCGCACTCTTCACCAGACAGAAAGTGTCAATCCAGCTCTGCAGAAACCAAACAATGTCGGCTGCAGATGTTCAGGGGATGCAGCGGCTGTACGAGACACGCTGAAAGAGTACTTCTTTGATGAAGGAGCTGTCAGTCGGCAATGGAAGTTTAGTTAAATGTACGTATAGCAGGTATGCTACGAATGAAAGCAAGCAACACGTGTTCTTGCATACAGAACAAAATCACAATTACAAACCATTACTATTTTAATTGAAATTAATCCAAAGAAACAGGCTGGACCTTTGGAAATATTTCAGACCATGATTGCAGTCTATTTTACACGTGTACACTGTACACCTTGGTCTTTCACATGACAGTCTTAAAACCATCTTTCGGCGCAAGTGGAATGAATAAAGACAAAGTGTCTGGCAGAAGTAATGACTTGTACTATATTAATTATGACACCAGTAGTGGCACACCATGACATCATGGTGTGGCCTTCATTTGTCTATCAATGTGCAATCTATAAAACTGAATTGAACTGAATAAAGTTACCTATGGCATGCAAGGATGATGTATTTTGCTTGGCATGAGGAATAATGTGGCAAAGCCATTTTTCTTCGATGCTAGGTCCAGACTGTTTCCTGGAATGTATCTGTAGCATGTATGCCAAGTAGGAAAACAAAGGCAGCAACACATCTTGCATAGCAAACAAAAAATAACAAAAGTACTGGCAGAACATTAGAGGTCAGACAAGTCAATACCTGCAGGGCGTCCAACGAGAGATAATTTAAATTTCAACACAACTTGCTGGAACATCATGCCAATCTCTCTATTCACTCCTTGTGGGATATCCAACACTAAATGTTTCATGAGCTGGCCACACTCTGTACACACATCATCTTTCTTTAGCCTTGAGTCACTGCACTCAACAGTTCCACAGTTGGTAACTCATTTTTCTGCCTGTTTCTTGCAGGGCAGCCATTCACAATATCACAGCATTTTGTCGCTGAGCCCTTGCTGCAGCACAATTCACGTGTAAATAAATTGTTCGCAACAGCTCTTTTCACAGTGTGACTTTGCTGAACACAAACACACATCACACATCACTCACAGGGTTTACATAAAAAAACTCGACCACTTCAGAAGGCCGTCCCACAAGCTACAGTCTAAATTTCATTATGGCTTGCTGTCCAAGTGTCATTGCGAGGTCCCTGTTTATCCCTTGAGGAATGCCACGAACTAAATGTTCCATGCACTGACCAAAGGCAGTACATTCATCCACTTGTTTTTTGAGGCGCTCGGTAACTGCAGCCAATAACTCTCTTGTACGGGAGTCTTCCTTCCATTGTATTTTCCTTGGACGTGGGGTGCCCTGCTGCTCACAATCTTCAGGAGGATCAGATGATAGAGATTCTTCCACCACAGCATTTGTCCCCTGTTATTTCCATAACTTACTACCATTTGACAGTGCGTCATAACAGACAGTTTCACCTTTCATCAACATTAATAAAAAGGAAACTGAATGAAAAAAAAAGAATTGAAAACAGCTTCACATTAACTGAAACAGATAAAAGTTTAAATACATTAATCATGTACATTATGATTATGAGGGTTAATATGCACCTCACAGCAGAACTACAGCAGTACTGCTTGTGGTAAAAAGAATGATGCAACGACAACTGATGTTACTAGCCATGCCTTCCTGCGAATCAGCGTCACCTTGCAGACTGGATTCACTCGGTGTTTCTTCGCAGGAACTGTCTAGGAACGCTAATTCCGTAAAGTGGCCCCATTTCGGTGAATAGACATCGTCTGACTCACACCCTGAGCGAGACGTTTCTTTCACCTTTCTTCGCTCTCTTATATACTGCGACCTCAAGATGCCCCACTTTTTCTTTGCGGCAGCTCCTAGAGGAACGAATGAACGGACGAGGTGTGCACAAAACTAAACTCGTGAAGCGAAAATCACCAGCTATGCCAAACTTTTCTGCAGCCTCTTTGAACAATTTCTCTTTGATGTCCCGCCGGTGATACAGTCTGTGTTTCACGTTCCAGACGTGGGGGGCTTCACGGACAAAATCAATTAACACACTGTCTTCAAGAAAAGACAGCTGACGCTGCGACGCATTTGCCTGAGTACTCGCCATGATTGTTGTCGATGAGACTGCCGGCAGCCGTGTTTTGCATCTCGAAAATCGAGCAATGACCAAAACACTGTTTTTTGTTCGGCGCACATGTTCCTCGTGCATGTTTTTGTTGGCGATTTCAATCACACTGGCAAAACATTTGATGTCCTCCGATGTTTTTTCTCTGCTTCTGCAGTGTGCGAGGATGTTCGACGAACGTGTAGTGTTTCGCCAGCAGTTTCGCTTTCGTGTTTTGCTCGTGCTTTGCTGTTGCTTCGTGTTTTGTTCGTCTAGTGTGAGGTGCCCACAAGAGAAAACGGGTATTACATATTGTTTGTCACGCGAGCTTCCGCTAATTCAGAGTCCTGCTCGCCTCTGGCTTCAAAATGAGGGTGAGCTGTTAAGTCTAATTCGATTACGCACATAAATAAAACTCATGCGATAAATTGTTGTGAGTATTGCATCTCTATCTTATAATATAATACGTCTTGGCGATAGGGATCCGTGCCATGTACCGGGAAGGGGGCATTAGTTGTTCCCATCCCCAAACCAGGAAAACCCTTAAATGGCCTATCTTCTTTTCGTCCTGTGAGCCTGAGAAGCTGTATGGGAAAAGTGATGGAGACAATCGTTTTGCATCGCCACGACTGGTGGCTCGAAAAACATTATGTGTTCCCTCAAGAAATGGCCGGATTTCATCGCTACCGAAGCTCCACGGATCCAGCTCTCGACCAAGTCTCTGCAGTCCAACATGCTCGTGCTCATCCTCGGATCGTTGTATAAGTTTTTCTGGACATCAAGCGCGCATATGGTACCGTCTCGTACATTTGCGTGCTCCACGCCTTGCGGTTTTTTGGATTATCTGGTCGAAGCTTCAGCTGGCTCCACGATTTCCTTACGGACCGAACTGTCGCTGTCCGCACATCCCAAGGTCAAAGCTCTAAGCACCCTGTTCACCAAGGCGTACCCCAAGGAAGCATTGAGTCCTATGCTCTTTAATGTGTTAATGATAGGCCTAAATTAATAATTCTTTGTAAAGTAGCATTATCTGTGTATGCTGGTGACGTTGCCTGTGGACAGTAGGCAAGTCACGGCCAGCCATTCAGCGCCGTCATCAGCTTGCCGTGTATAATGTCCACCTGTACCTCACGCGACTTGGAATAGACCTTTCGCCCGAAAAGTGCGTCGAGGTCCCTTTAACTCGCAAGGCTATGAGGAATTTCCCTCTTTGGGTTGGTGCAAAGAAGCTTGAGCCTGTACGTTCCCGTCGCTTTCTTGGTGTGGTCCTGGACTCGAACTTGCGCTAGGCTCGCCACATTAAGCACCTTGAAACCGAAGTGCAGCGATGGCTTTCTGCAATTCAACATCTTTCTGGCTTAAGATAGGGCTGTGAATCACGCTCCCTTCTAGAAGTTCACGGGGCTTTGGTGGAGGTGGCTGTCTTTTACAGCATTCCGTTCTTGCACAGCGTTCCTACAACTTCGTTAAATGCCCTTCCACTGATCTCTATAGTATAGGCTGGATCGCGCATAAGGTGCTCGACAGCGTGGTCACCGACCGCCATATTGGTGGGCCCAACGCATTCTTTCATCCGTATTTAGTTCAAGCGCGGCTGCCCTTATTTTCTAAAATGTACTTTAAACTAAAGGGCATGTCATGCCAGCTTTGCAGCTTTGCTTTATTGCAGCTTTGAGTACACTTCACACGGACAGACAAAGAGGGATAATTCTTCGCAGGTAAGCTCTTTGTTTTGAGGAAAAGCATCTGTTTATTCGTATCGCATCCATCTGACACCTTGGACTTGTTTGCATTCCTACTTCGCTGGTGCCATTACGTACTAAGAAAGTATGTGCGGCTGCTCCTACAAATCTCTATCACCATGTATTTTCTACAAACAATGCGCTTGTGCTTGCAGGTTCCCCTCACAGTCGCTCAGCTGTGCCGAAGAAGCGCATGCAGAACCTGCGTCAATATGCCAATTTGTTCCACTGTCCTTTTAATTTGTGAGATACGGAGGAAGTAAATAAACTGCTGTGTTAACCTCGTATGTGCAGTCGCTCCTACGTGATAAGTGCTAAGTCATACATGTGCATGCTCTTCGTGCAGCGCTTCGAATTTCTGTAATGAAGTACGCTGACAGCTGAACAACTGCAAAGCGCTCGTGACAATAACTTTATTTTAAGATGAGGAATAGGGTGATTCATCCCCCCCCCCCCCGCCAGGGTCTATATACTCCACTCCATTGCTGGTGGTGATGTCTAGAATACGATAATGAGCCCATTCAGAATAAGGATCGAGGTCTTATTGCAGAACACACACAGAGACACTCGTAGAACATAATACGATAAAGGAAAAAGTCAAACGAGGACCGTACAATACCAAACCACATAATGACGAACGAGAACCGCGGAACACGACACGAAGACAGAACACCAAACGAAAACAAACAAAACACATAAAAACGGAAGTAGCTTACAATAACAAACAGTGTGAAACCTTTCTGAGCAAAAATAATTAATTTTATAGGTTCACATTCACCAAATTCACCCTCATGCGTATGAGCCCTGTGCACGACAGTTACGACCCCTATTCGGAATACAGGCAGCGGAGAAGAAAAAGAAGGCAATTACCATTAAACTACAGGTAACGGCTGAAGCACATGTAGAGGAGGTGTTGTTCGTCTACATGAGACCCGGCTGGCGATGATGGTATGCCACGGAGAGGCGATGACGGTGGCCTATTTCCATGGCCGCGCCGGTGGAACTCATGTACAGGAACAACACCTCCACTACATGTAGTGACCCAGTACACCAGTCCCCACCTCGTTCTGGGCCGTGCCGGCAAGAGCATTCGCGTCAGCGTGCCCGGCAAAGATGACACAGTAAGTGTCGACCGTGTGAAGCCAGCCTTCATAGAGAACCGGTGCGTCGCCGCCCAGCCTGAAGTTTACTCCTACATGTCACCCAGCACCGCCGCCCCGCTACCCCCCCCCCCCCCAGCGAAAACCAAAGACCGTCATCTGGTCAATGAGCACCAAGCTGCCTCTCCTCCCAGCGCGCGGCCCGCAGAACTTAACACCCGGCCTCCGCGCCGGTATTCTTCAGTTCGTAGCCAGACGGCTTCAAATAAACATCTTGGTTTCCGACTCGCTGTCTGCTACATTCGGTGATCCGAACTATGAACACCACGTTCGGCGCAATTAGGCCCTTGACCATCCCAAATTTCTGACCACACCATCGACGAGCGCTACCACGGCACGCTATACCTGGAAGCCACCATACATTACACGGATCATCACGATCACAACGCGATCGCCTCTCGCCCGGCACGCCGACCGCTTCTGTCCACGCTACCGATCCGACCGACCCGCAACGACCCCCCGACTTGCACCGCTCAGCCGGACCGACCAGGCAACGACCCGACCGCTCACTGATAATCACATCCGCCCAACGACCATCGATTCAGGGCTTCCAGGGACCGCTATCCACGGCCTCCGGCACACTCACGACCCACCTCTTCATTTCATGCATCTCGACGCTCATCCCCTGCCGGCCGCGACACCAGAGCAACGTGGCAACGCGGCAGCCGACGCCACGGCACGTTTTCAGCCGGCGGCAGCCGGCACAGCTACCGCAGCCTCACTATTCCTGGGATCGACCCTACGAGCTCTCGCTCCCGTGCCGGTTGCGGCACCCCAGGCCACGACTCTCACGCTCGACTCTGACGCCCAACAATATCACTCCTCATCTGCCCTGCTCATCGACAGTTTCTGCCAACGCGTGTTGTGCCGTGCCACGAACACATCGAATAGCGCTCCTACTCTCTTCCTCCGGTGTTGACGTACGTCATCGTACTACTTTGTCGCCGCCCCGTGTCTGAGGGGGGAGCACTGTAGCGGGCAGAGGACACCAACGAAGATGGCCACGCGCCTGGAGCACGGAGTTCCACCGATGCGGCCATGGAGATAGGCCACCGTCATCGCCTTTCCGTGGCATACCATCATCGCCGGTCGGGACTCATCTGGAGGAAGACTATCGTCCTGTACACACGTTTGGAATAAATCAGCACACTGATTCCTAAAAAAGATGCGTGTTAACCAGCAATGAGGAGCGTTTAAATCGCAATGAATACTGCAAATCAAATCGCTTCCCATTGTTTCCTATGGGAGCAGCAGGTGCCAGTGGGCCCTTCAACATGGCGGCCGGTTGCCGCACCTCTCGCCCACGCGCCCTTCTCCTATGCGCGATCCAGCATTTATATAGAGATCAGTGTACCATTCGGACCGTCTTTGCCCGAAGCCTTCATCGCTACCTTGAAGTTCCAAGAATGGCTGAAATACGACAAGTCCTAGCTGAAGCTGGTGAACTCCTGGTGGAGGTCCTTTGCGAGCTTGAAACAGTCCTTCCTACGTTTGCGTGCGCACATTCCCCGTCAACCTCTCCAGGAAACTTCGATACCATTCTGAAAGTGATTTCCATCGCGTAGCGCAGAGGACACGCCAGGGTGTGACTGGCTTTACAGTTAAAACGTCACACTACCGAACTTCCCCTTGTCTCTGTCTCTGCCTGTGCCAGCCACCTTCGCACGTCTTCCGCACCTCCGGGACCACGAAGGTCAGGTTCCGTCTCAAGCCCTTCCATACCATTTTTATGCTCTGGTAGACGCCAAGCTGCCGCAGCATACACCGATGGCGCGTCTCGAAATGGCAAGTTGGCGTCGGCATTCGTCATCCCATCCGAGGGCGTAGTAGAAGGACGTGCCCTTTCGCATCAAACACCATCTTCAGCTGCGGAACTCTATGCCACACTTTTGTTTCTGCAGCACAACGTTCACTTTACCCCACGGGATTGGGTCGTATTCACTGACTCAACATCTGCGCTGCAAGCAGTTGAAGGTTCTCGCATCCCAGGCTCATGCGCACCGTTGGTTATGGATGTGTTAATAGCTTACATACTTGTCTACGAAGCAGTGCACAGACTTTTCTCCAATATGTTCCAGCCCAATGCGGTGTCGAAGGCAATGAAGAGGCCAACAGCGCCGCCGAAGCAGCCCCATCGTCTCGGAGACGGACATGCATTGCGCTGCTGAGAGGAGATCTGCGGTCCGTACTTCGACGCCTGGTGACTCCTCTGGCTACCCGCCAATGCACCGCTGATTTTCTTCCCCCAGCCATGCTGAGCATAGTTGATCCAGCGCTCGGTTTCCGTGTGCCTAGACATATTTGTCGTCAAGATGCTGCATTTGTTCATCGAATGCGCCTCAAAGTGGCTTTCACAGCACAGCTGCGTTACCGCTTGAGGTAAGTTGACTGTCCTCACCGCAGTCACTGCGGTGGAAGATATTGAGCGCATTCTTCTTCAATGCTCACACTACCGACCTTCCAATATCTTGCTCTCCGGATCCTTGAACGAGCTAGACCCTCGTCCCCTCTCTTTCACAAAATTGATTGGGCCTTGACCACATCCAGCCCACCAACACCCTGCCCTCAAACCTCTCTTCACCTTTCTCGATACCATAAGACTTCGATCCTTATTGTGAGGGGACTCAGTATTTCATTCACCGCATCACCACCAGCAATGGGGTAGAGGGTCGCCTCTGGCGATGAAACTCCTCAGTCATCGTCTTGGAATAAAGTTATTGTTGTTCTATTGCATAGTGTCTATTGACAATACGCAGTGGACAATTTGGAATAGGAGGTCAATAGAATTTGTATAGTCAACCTACCGTGTTTCTTTATATTCATATTGACATTTGTCAACAGACGTCGTTTTTTACGTCGTCAATGATTTTTTTTTCATAAAGGGTCAACACAGGGGCTCTTAATACCGTCAAAATGCAGCAACACTGCCAATGGTGACTCCGCATCATAACGTTTAGTGTTCCCACTATGACCTGGAACAGAGGCACAAATGCTAAAAGGGAACATTTGGTAGCTTGCACCCCTGATAGCTATTTCACAAAAAAAGTCCGCCTCTGGAGACGTCTGCAATTCGCTTCTTGCCTCCTTGCACTGTATTTACGGTGGGCTTTCCCCAACTCTGCGGTCTGTCGGTGCATGATTCTAAGTGCACACGTCTGCAGCATGTTTCTAAGTTTTATTTATGCCCGCCTTGCATGTGTATGTCCCCTCATGTTCGTCTATGACTGTCGACCAAGGAACGGCACAGTGACGTTTAAATACCAAGTACCTCGGACCCGGAAAGTAGTACTACAGGTTTTCCCGTCCATTTTAGTCCAAGTGCCATCTGAATTAGTCCAGGTGCCATCTGAAATAATCCAACCGCCATTGAATTTAATCCGGGCACCATCTGTAAAAATCCAGTTTCGACTCAATTTAACCTGCCATCTGGATTAATCCATGGCGTTTTAAGCACTATAACCGTGTGTTCAAACAAGGGACATCCCTGCAGAGTATTCTAGTGGAAGGACAAGTAAAAACTGCTGATGGATCTGAATTTGTGCGGTGTCTTATGTGGAACATTCGCACGACGCTGGGATATTGGGAGTTGGAGCGGAAGTATAGCAAACGACGCTAGTGGTGTTGTCATCGGCTACAGAATATGAGCTGCAGGATATTCCATACGCTTAGAAGAGCACGAAAAGGCATGACTCACATAGCAGACGACACCACCGGTGCTGTCGTCTGCTACAGAATATCTTGTGTCACTGAAATGAGGAATTGCTTGTCGTATTAGCTCATCATGAAGTTGACGTTTCTGTTTCTTACTGCCTTGGGTTTGAGACAATCACTTGGACAGTCGAAAGTCGAACGTATGCAGTGCTACATGACTGCGTGTTTCCCTCCCCCCAAAGCAACACACCTTGATTTGGGCCAAGCTTTGCAAGAGCCTGCCTTGCCGACCTAGCCGTGATTGGCAAGTACTTGGCCAACGAGCTCGTGTCTTGTCTCGTCGGATCTGCCCCCTTGGCCGATGGCTTGCCAAACATCGCTCTGCCTATCACTATGTAACATTGCGCAACGTTAGCGGGCCGAAACAGTCGTTGGCCAACTGTCATCCGACTTTTTGCCAACCGTCAACGCGTATATTCTTTTTTTTTTTTTTGCTTTTGTTTCGTGTAGCACCTGCATTGTTTTCGGGTTTGTTTGCAGAGCAGGGCCGACATTGGCACGCATTTATTATGCCAAACCCTCAACAGTACGCCCGCAACACGTCGTACAACGTTCTCGGCCCAACGTCTTACGCCAACCACCACTGTCAGTGACATCAGAGCGACGTTGGTACAAGGTGCAGTGGCCGACTAAGTCACATACACATCACAAACTGACCACTGGTCGATGATTGGCAGCCGGCAATTTCCACTTGGGTGGACCTGGTTTACTGGGCATTTTTCTCCGCGTGCGGCACACTCGACGATGTCAGCCATGTCTTCGTATAGTGCTGGAAGTTTACACTGGAGAGAGAATCGCTTTTAGGGGATGCTCCGCACATGAATGAGCGTCCCGCTTCTCTCACACTCTCTCAGCTTTTACCTCCCTAAGGTAATTATCTTAATAAACGATAGACACTCATTCTTCTGGTTACCACCCTCGACCAGTTCGTGCTAACCGCTCAGTTATGAATAATTGAACTATAGCGCCCAGCTTGTGCACAAGCTGCGCAGCACCATGCAGCGTATTTCTCTAATGTTGCGGCCTGTGTTGTGCATGCGTATCTCTTGGTAGGCACCACCTGTAATAGGTACTGAATTTTCAAGCTTTGAATGCGATAGTGTTATTGCGACACCTCACCGCAAGTTCCTTTGTTATGTGCCGAAAGCTGATCTCCGACGACGCTAGATGGCGCCACGGGAATCCTGAGCAAAAAAGCGTTTTTGGCAGGCTGCCTAGGCGGGAGAGCGACGTGTTATTCGTTCTTTCGTGGGCTGTCGACATGAATAAACGGTGGTTCACGGGTCACTCATGTGGTTGTATAGGCGCGACCGTGTGGTGGCCGAACCCCCTTCCTCTTCTTCTTCTTTTTTTTTCTTTTTTCAGAAATTCGCGCTTCCGGGAAGTCTACCTAGCTGGTATTCAAGATTGACGCTTCGAGGGATATCCTAAAAACTGCGTCTTTCACGCGAGTGCGCATGAAAATCCTGCAAACATTTGTTCGCAACTCCCCAACACAGAATACCCTATACCCTGCCCGTCCCCGAGCACTCATTGAACTTACTGAGGGATCAACTACAGGCTCGCTGTTCCTTCACTTTCACATCGGGTGACTACTACTTTACGACGAATCCCACAGCAGGTTATTAGCTCTAGCACTACATCATAACTCATTGCAGTTCTGCTCATACAGTTGGCCCATATCTGCAAACCATTACATGCAATTTGTACTATTCCCGCATTCCCTTAGTAGCCCAACGATTTCTGTCGCTTTACTCCTTGTCGCATCAGCAGGAAAACAGACATATATTATGTCCGTTATTTTATGCCGTTATTTCTTACATCTGTGTGTATTTGCGTTTATGTTCTGTAACTGCGTAGTTGGGATGTTGGAATACTTGTTGTAGGTACAGTGTCCTCCTTTAATATGTTTCAGAATTGTGGCGTGGTGGAACCCTTTTTACGGGGCTAGTCAAGTTCTCACGCTGCTACTGGCAAACACAGCAGTTCTACGGTCAGTATCCGGTGAGGCCACGGCTCAGATAACGGCAACAGTCGTCATTGACTCCACCATGTACAACGAAACTGATACCGACAAGCTTAACCCCATGGACGTGGTCCAGGACGTCGCAGGCTCTTTCTTTACAAGCATGCTGCGCGGTGTGGGGTTTCCATTGATTACGTCATTCACTGTGGGTGTGACAGTCCTCTTTGCCATCATGGAACGTACCAGTAATTTCAAGGCGCTTCAACTCATGAGCGGAATGTCCAGCGTCCTCTTTTGGTTCTCCAACCTCTTCTTTGATGCCGTCACTTTCGTTGTGACCTGGATTATCATCTGCATTATTTTTAGTTTTCATAACGACACTTACACAAGTACGAAAAGTAAGTATCAAACAACACTTCACTTCGCTTGTTCGTAAAGATATGCTACGCGTGGCAGCCGAATCGATCCCCGTGGTCAAAGTTTAAATGATTAGTGAAGACCCCCTACATTTATTTTTTATGTTTGCGTGTTTTGAGATTCTGCGTAATATGCACGAAGTAACGTGAATTCTGTGCAAGGACGATGATTCTAGCTACCCTGACACGAAGAAAGAGATCCGCCGAAATTCGAACACACACAGTCTCCGTGCCTTGAAGCAGAGTTCGGGTTCCTGAACCTCGGAATTTCGCGTGGTCAAATCCCGCGATGGGATAATTAATTCCACCTTCCTGGATAATGAATATGCGGTCGTACGAGTGAAAAGGAAAGAACAATGTTTTACCGACTTTTGGTTTCGAGCGCCCCCCTAAAACTATAATTTGCAATTCGAAGCCGGTCCTACCGCGTCTTCTACGACAGGTCACCTGTTGACTGATCGCGCAAGCTATTACCAGGAGCACCCCTCAACTTGCATTAAAATTCTACGAAATCGCGACCCTTCCTATCCATAACGTCACACATAGTATTGCAGAATCTCTCTCTCTCTCTCTCTCTGCGGAATTTCTATTTTTTCTTCTTTTAATCTCCATGACTTGGTATGATCTGAACGTGGAAACAAAAAGCTGCTACAGACTTTGCAGAAAATAGTGGTATGCTCAGGACCAGAACACAGCAATTACTGTGGGCTTAAAGGGGAGAAGAGCAAAACGCACCAGTCGCGTGCACTGCTAACTGCGGCAAAAAATGCTGGGGCGCGGCAACAAGGTATTCCGTGGCGGACAAGAAGAGACGCGTTCCAGTGCAAACTGGATATCCCTGCACGGTGCGAAAGCTCAATATAATACGCGGCGAAACTTTTGTTCTGTGAGTAGCGTTGTCTTGTATGTGTTTGTGTGCTCGTGTTCTGCGGGAATAACAGCAAAGTCGCACTGTATCGTATTTTGGGATTGCCGATCCGGTCACTGGATCCACATTTAGGAATCCGAAACCCTAGTTTCTACAAAAGTTTGGGATTTCGAGCCATAGCTAGAAGGGCAGTCTGTTCAACATTTCATCGGTGCGCTTCATGGGGCTCTTCCACTAACATCTCATCAGCGGTTTCTAGAAGGATAGAATCTCGGGTTTTCGGGATTTCTAAACGTGGGTCCCGTCCTTGTAGGGTAGATAACGGTTGAAGACGCTAGCAACTTTGTGGCAGGGTACAAGTCGCTTACGCGCCCGCGTGAATGCGAATGCAATGTGAATGCAACAACAACTTGATCTCAAATGAAAGTCCGTGTTCCAATTAGTACACTTCAAGCAAAATTAGTTCACACGACACTACCGTTTACACGAAAAACGCAATGAAAAACAGAGCAGTCTTTGGCGGCAACGAATACGACCTCAGGAGGCTAAGATTGGTGACACCCAATGTGACAGCAGAAAAAGCGCGCGCGTACCTATCGTAGACTTGTGGGTTTCGAACGGGTCCGACCGTAGTGTTCCGCATATCCGCGGCATAATGCGCAGTGCTTCATTTTTCAATAGCGCTTCTCTGAATTGTAGCCCAAAACAGTTCTCGCGAACGCTCCACTGACAACATATATCTTCACGTCCTTCGGTCAGCAGCGCCAGTCCGCTTCGCAACGCGCACTATGTTTTTCACCGGGACCGCTCCATGGCGTGGCACGCGCAGCATGGGCAAAAAACACCTATGCACGAGCTGAAGCGACGTCCACTGCTTAGCACCCAAACACTATAGAGTTCGGTATAATTTTGATTGTAGCTTCCTAACTGAATCTGAACTGAAAGCGTGTAACGTAATTTGAAGTGAACTTGTTTTTGCATTTTAGTGCTCCTTTAAATATGGTGTGCTGTCCAGCGCCCATAATGGTTTATGGCGCACCAGGTGAGGTTATCGAGGCAACAATGCCACCTGAATTCCTTGAGAAGCAAGCGTCGAAAGGGGTGGTCTTGGGCGCCACTGAGATAAGCTGTGAAGTGTCATCATCGCTGCCACTCCAGTATCATACATGCTCTGTGTGAAGGTCTTCAAAGACATTTAATGAACTGATAGGCATCTCTCCTAATGGCGCACGTTTAAGAAACCTCAAGTGGGAAAAGTAAAACGCAGGCAGACTCTTGTGACGTCGCTTATGATCATGGTAGTGTAGCGACTTAAAATCAAATATTATCGTTATCTGCCCATCCTCTTCGACCCCCTCTCCTCTCGTCTATCAATTCCGTTGCTGAAAGAAGTGTGTTCTGCTTCTTTTTTTCCAGTTGCCGCTCTGATTCTGCTGTTCCCAATTGCCTGCGTGACCATCTCTATAAGCTACCTCGCTTCTTTTCTATATGACACGGAAGGCGGGGCTTTCGCCATACTTACAATCTTCTTCACTCTTGGAGGTAAGTACACTTCATACCAGTAGAATGAAACGGCTGGCGCAGTGGCGCACACCTAGGACAATGTGACACCAGCCATTACTGAACAGTCACGCTAGTTTATCCCTTGTTTCACACGGTCATGTTGTACGGTTGCTCGGGCAACATCACCAGACTATTTTAGAACAAAATCTTCAAATACACGAGGCGATTAGCTGCGTATTCAGTTCCGACTACGGATCGAATAGGAAATTCTACATCCCAATATCGAGTACTAGGAGCTTTCCTTTCATACCGAGCATAGTTCAATAGTCCTAAAACTACGCGCAAAGTCATTTAAAAATAATCTACCCCCGACACATACAAATACCCGTATTACGTATACCATGTCCATATGCTGTATATCCGCATATACAGGGTGTCCCACCGAAAAAGGGCCAGGGGCTAAACAAAAAACGGAGTGCTTTACACAAATGGAACCAACTGTACGTGATTGGCAGTTGTGTGGTCTATCAAAAAAATAAAAAATTTCATCGCCCCTTGTCAATTAATTAGCGGTAATTCATTTTTCAACTTTTTAATCATCGGTTTTAGCTCTCAGATGTCAATGAGGAGGTTGTAGCAGATGTCGAAAGAGACACAACTGAAGTGGTTCGAGGTCGCCATGGCTTGTGGTTTCGTTTTTTCCCGGGCTTAAAGGTCCGGCAATCCGGCACCCGCGCGCGACGATTCCAGCGCCCTCCGGCGTACATTGACCTTGATATTAGCGCTTGGAGACCATCCTTGGGCCACTTCACACAAGAGGAAGATATTTCACCTGTTTCACGGCACACCTATCAGAGTGCACTACAATCGTCGCGCCCGGGCGCCGAATTATGGGAAGCGCTCTGTGGTGCGCGCGGCTTCTGAAACCAATTTTTAAAACCGGGAAAAAACTAAACCACAAGCCATAGCAACCTCGAACCACTTCAGTTGCGTCTTTTCGACATGTACTACAACTTCCTCATTGACATCTGAGAGCTAAAGCCGATTATTAAAAAGTTGGAAAATTAATTACCGCTGATTAATTGACAAGGGGCGATGAAAAAAAAAATGTGGATAGACCACACAACTGCCAAGCACGTACAGTTGGTTTCATTTGTGTAAAGCACTCCGTTTTTTCTTTAGCCCCTGGCCCTTTTTCGGTGGGACACCCTGTATGATGTACAGCTTGCGGCATGATTGCCTGAAATCGAGAGCTTGTTGTGTATTCGGTGTGGGACCTCCAAACGTAGCAAGCGTTTGCTTCGGCTAACGAACACCTACTGGGTAGTATGCCGTACGTCTCTATTAGTCAGAAGAAACATTGCTTCCAACTCCTGTAGACCTCATGCAGGATAAATCGCAGATTCCGGAGCAAGTATGTCGCAAGCTGTACTGAGGTAAGCCAAATGCGAATGGGAGTATACTTGACCTACGGGAAAAGTAAAGCGGGTGGCACGATTTTTGAGAAACTCCAGAAGACATAACTGATTAGCAAGTGTTCCTGTTGTCCACTATGCGCGACAAAATGAGGACGTTGCTGCAGACCGCTACAGCACCGTTGTGAATATAATTGGCTACAACATTTCATTAAGACACAGTGGTCTTGTCGTCCACCCGTTTCTGCTTTGTAAAATGCCTTTGTATGTCAGTAATGTTTGTACGTTTCTGTTCAGCATGGAATGCAATGTAAAAACGCAATAATGGAAAGTACATATTGCAACGTTGTCTGCCAATCACTGAAGATACTGTCACGAAGCGAAATGGGTCGGCGAGTCGTCGAATAAACAGCGAACGCTTTATTAGACTACTTGGTAGCAAAACACAAGAGTGATAGCTCTCTGAACACAACTGAGTCCAAAGAAAGAATGAATGCTCCAGCCTGGAGCGCACAAGCATTTAAGCGTCGCGCCGAAAAGTCTAGAAACAGCACGTGCGTTTGCCAGAGAGCAGGCGATGTGTCTGGAAGCTTCTTGCTTCTTCTTCAGCATGCGCCGGGATGAGGTGTACCGTTTCGTGCCTGCTCTGGAAGTTTCGCGATGATGATTCGTGGCAATACTGTTGCACAGCTAAGAGCACGACACACAAAATGCTGCGAAAGAGTGAGAGCTATGCCATAGAGACACTTTCAAAGGGCAAAAATGAGAGCTGTGCTGTCCACCATCACGAGTATCTGCTCCTCTAAAAACTGCGGATAGAGAGGATGCTGCTTACTGCTATATTAGAGGACTCTGGCCGTCCAAGTCTTATTGATCACTCGAGCCAAAGAAAGCGGGATTGGCCTGTCATAAATGTGGTAGCCCTTTATCCTGGGTATCCTCCGCTCCACATGTATTCGCAGCGAAGGGATCTCTTTTGTATGCAGCAATTCATTTCTTGAAAATTACCGCTTCTCGAAAACTGGGGCAGGTTTATCTTGACCCCCTTCTTCTCCAGCAGATCACTGATCACAAAGCCTCCGTCGGCCATTACCGCATCACCTTCTTCAAAGTTGAGGTCAAGAAAGCTATTCCTTAAGACACATCCCTTGCCAGAAGTGAAGCCTGTAAACAGTTCAGACGCAAATGTCACAAGCCTATTTGGAGAGATGCCTATCAGTCCCTTAAATGTATTTGAAGACCTTCGCACAGAGCATGTATGATACTGGGGTGGTAGCGATGATGGCACTTCACAGCTTATCTCAGCGGCGCCCTAGACCACTCCTTTCGATGCTTGCTTCTCAATGAATTCAGGTGGCATTGTTGCCTCGATAACCTCACCTGGTGCCCATAGATGCAAGGTTATCAAGTTAACACACATGAAGTTGATCCATGATATGCATACGCTTGACACGGTTAACTGTGCAGTGCAGAACCTACGAGCAATGTCAACTTCGAAGAGATCACGCCTCAGCCTCACCAAGACCAAGAATAGTTCGTTTTCAGTACTGAGCTTCCTCTTGCGGCCCTTCCCAGGTTTACCTGCATTGTCACCTGAGCATGTACGTAAAGCATAGCTCCCATTTTCTCCAGGGTCCAGCATAGCCTCCTCATCACAACCATTGAACCGTTCAGTGGAACAATTAGACGTTCGCTGCCTTCTTTCTGTGTGCTGGCGTGCAAGAGACTCTTTTTCCACTCGGAGCCCACAACTGCATTCCTAGCTAAAGCCAGCTGTTGTTTTAAAATATTGCATCACATATTCGTCAACACATCAGGTATCACACGGCGATTGGTCTTCACTTGGTGGTCACCCACTACTGGCCCTGCAATCTGAGTAGCATTGCTACTGCTGGTAGACCAATGTGAATTGTCAGTGATATCAGGGAACATGGGAGATTCTATCGATTCTTGTGCTGGAACAGCCAGACCTCGTGATCTGGAGGTGCTTGGTGGTGATGCACGGTGGGATGGCGGCTTCCGAATGTTGCACTTCTTGCTGAACGCGAACACAGATGGAACAGCCTTATCTCTGAGAGTGTTATGGCCGCTCGCAACACGAGGGATAAAGTCAGAAATACCAAAATGTTTTAACACAATTTCGTGATGCAAACAACTCAGGGAAAAAGAGGTGCTGACGCCAGGAATCGAACCTGGGTCTTCTGGTTTCCAGTCAGATATGCTAACCGCTACACCACACCAGCACGCCGTTTCCCTTTGAGCGCCTCTCAAGTACGGGGGGGACGGACAACCAACCACGCTATTCCAATTCTCTCTTACATCTTTCTCACTCACTCTCTCATTCAGACACGAGGCAGGGCGATTGTAAACGACGTAAACAACGAGATTTGGCCGACACAGACCAACAATTAGGGACGACACAGACAAGTAAGCCTCAAACGCCCAGAAATTAACGAAATGCAAACAACTCAGGGAAAAGAGGTGCTGACGCCAGGAATCGAACCTGGGTCTTCTGATTTCCGGTCAGATATGCTAACCGCTACACCACACCAGCACGCCGTTACCCTTTGAGCGCCTCTCAAGTACGGGGGGGACGGACAACCAACCACGCTATTCCCATTCTCTCTTACATCTTTCTCACTCACTCTCTCATTCAGACACGAGGCAGGGCGATTGTAAACGACGTAAAGAACGAGATTTGGCCGAGACAGACCAACAATTAGGGACGACACAGACAAGTAAGCCTCAAACGCCCAGAAATTAACGAAATGCAAACAACTCAGGGAAAAGAGGTGCTGACGCCAGGAATCGAACCTGGGTCTTCTGATTTCCGGAATTTATATTTGGACAAGTTTCTTAAGACAGCGCTGATTTATATAAGAAAGACGTAAGGATTTTTTTGGCGTGATTTACCGGTACTCTCGTTCACAGACTGCCCAGTAGAGTTCGTAATCCACTTCGCGGCAGCCATATTTGTTGACATTGCACGGTGGTTAAGTGTTTCCGGCGAAATCGCGAAATACCCGCAGTGAAGCACTGAATAACGGAAGACAAAAAAGACAGGGCGTCATGGTCTGAGATAGAAACCCATGCTATCAGAACATGGGAGGACCAAGCGAAACGCGAAAGTGTATGCTGACATCGCGGGCCAGTTGCACGCGCAAGACATAGTAAAGACCACCAAAGAGGTGAAGAAGAAGATTGAAAATTTGTCAAATAAATATACTTGTGTTGGTTCCCAACAATTATATTTATGACATTAAATCGACTTCAACTGCGAAGAAAATCTCTATGAAATGTTTCTAGACGTAAGAAAAACGATTTTACTGAGAAAGTATATTGCACTCCCCGATGTTTGGTGGGAGTTCAAGCTCGCCCATCGTCATCACCATGACTGCTTAGTGACACTTACTTATACCGTGTAGCAGGAGCGTAGTGAAAGTGACGTTACGGGACGGAGTGCACTTCAACTAAGTGACACTACATTAGTACGTCTGACAGGGGTATAAGCCTCAAACGCCCAGAAATTAACGAAATGCAAACAACTCAGGGAAAAGATGTGCTGACGCCAGGTATCGAACCTGGGTCTTCTGATTTCCGGTCAGATATGCTAACCGCTACACCACACCAGCACGCCGTTTCCCTTTGAGCGCCTCTCAAGTACAGGGGGGACGGACAACCAACCACGCTATTCTCACTCTCTCATTCAGACACGAGGCAGGGCGATTGTAAACGACGTAAACAACGAGATTTGGCCGAGACAGACCAACAATTAGGGACCACACAGACAAGTAAGCCTCAAACGCCCAGAAATTAACGAAATGCAAACAACTCAGGGAAAAGAGGTGCTGACGCCAGGAATCGAACCTGGGTCTTCTGATTTCCGGTCAGATATGCTAACCGCTACACCACACCAGCACGCCGTTTCCCTTTGAGCGCCTCTCAAGTACGGGGGGGGACGGACAACCAACCACGCTATTCCCATTCTCTCTTACATCTTTCTCACTCACTCTCTCATTCAGACACGAGGCAGGGCGATTGTAAACGACGTAAACAACGAGATTTGGCCGAGACAGACCAACAATTAGGGACCACACAGACAAGTAAGCCTCAAACGCCCAGAAATTAACGAAATGCAAACAACTCAGGGAAAAGAGGTGCTGACGCCAGGAATCGAACCTGGGTCTTCTGATTTCCGGTCAGATATGCTAACCGCTACACCACACCAGCACGCCGTTTCCCTTTGAGCGCCTCTCAAGTACGGGGGGGACGGACAACCAACCACGCTATTCCCATTCTCTCTTACATCTTTCTCACTCACTCTCTCATTCAGACACGAGGCAGGGCGATTGTAAACGACGTAAACAACGAGATTTGGCCGAGACAGACCAACAATTAGGGACGACACAGACAAGTAAGCCTCAAACGCCCAGAAATTAACGAAATGCAAACAACTCAGGGAAAAGAGGTGCTGACGCCAGGAATCGAACCTGGGTCTTCTGATTTCCGGTCAGATATGCTAACCGCTACACCACACCAGCACGCCGTTTCCCTTTGAGCGCCTCTCAAGTACGGGGGGGACGGACAACCAACCACGCTATTCCCATTCTCTCTTACATCTTTCTCACTCACTCTCTCATTCAGACACGAGGCAGGGCGATTGTAAACGACGTAAACAACGAGATTTGGCGTCCACACCGGATGGTGCCTTGCATTTGAATGCCACCTATAAGAGTTAATATTAGAAATGTGCCTAGAAATAACTGTAGAGAGTTAATATTAGAAATGTACCTAGGCAAGGATTCGAGATTCGAGAATCCGAATCTCAGTGCCCAAAGCGGCGAATCGAATCTTTCGAATCCGCCAACCCCGTTTGTTTGCTCCTTTTCAACTTGGCGCCTCTGGAGTTTGCCGAAAGCTTCATTGGCCGACAGGTGTTTTCTTGTTTGTTTGTTTATGTACATTGCTCTGGACTGAAAGAGTTCACGCAGGAACTGTTACATTACAAGTTTAAAAGTAACCTAGCTTGTTTTACTTTTGAGCGTTGCTTAGTTTCATAGAAATAATTCAGAAGCGAGAATTTATGCATTTCTTGTAGTCGATGAATAACATGTTAAATAAATTACGTTTCAAAACCATATGAGTATATTTTCTCCTGAAACTGAAGAATTATCTAATTTGTTTTTCATTAAGCAAATGTATCAAATTCTGCTAGTGTTTTTTTTTTGCTCGCTTTTTAATCTCTCAAAAAGGATTCGTAAAGATTCGAGATTCGTAAGATTCGTGGATTCGGATTCGAAAAATTTTGGATGAGTCGCATCTCTAGTTAATATGTATCAGCATGAGTTTTTTTGTTTTTTTTTTTTGTCTTACTTCAGTCCTTTTATTTCAGGTACTATAACGATTGGCGTTACTGGAGTTATCTGGGTGATAAATTCAGGAGCTAGTGGTACGTCAGCAACGGAGATCATTCAAACAGTGTTGTCCAGTATGCCGACATGCATTGCGCCATACAGCATAATGAAACTACTGTCAGTCGACGACATAAATAAGAAATGCATGAAGTATGCTGGTGATCCTGCTGGAGACCCTTGGGTAACCCTAGCGCTATACTGCAGTGGCGTGGAGAAGTTCCTCGGCATCACACATTGCTGCGAACGTACGTAGTGAGCTATTAAACTCTAGCTAAAGCATTAGGCAGTTTTAGTTATACGTGGCGCGGTCGCGCACCGTTGTGCGGGTGAGCGAGGACACAACATGCGCATGCGCAGGCTGCTCACCTGAGAACGTTTCGAAAGACGAGAGTTTCACTGCCTGCACCTTCCATCCTCTCGAGGTTCTGCTAACCAGAATGGGTTTGTCAGCCACCAGCGGAATGAATGTTCGCAAGTGTGCAGGCATGTGCATTATTAGAAACAGGAACAATGCTCCAAGTCCACACCCCAATATTGGTCCTAGACTAGAACCTAATATTTGTCCAATTCTGCAGCTGCAACGCTGCGAAATATTGACCCACATTAACTTGAAGTATTTTAATGTTGTACTTTTTTATTTCCCTTTCTATACCCTCGGTCTTCCGGCGTCCCTTAGTATTTACTATAAGCCCGTGAACTACATCCTCAGTCTACCATACCTGTCGTTTGCATCTGCCAGGCACATACCAAGAGATAGCTCGATTAGTATCATGTTTTGGTGCTAGGCCACCATTTGTTCCAGTAGTACTGATGGACAAAATATATACTCCCTGGTCGCGTAACGAACACCACAGAACGAGTCTATTGTACCACTTTGAGGAGGGGTATACTTATCCTCCTCCTAGGCACAATGGACATTACTAATTCCATAGAGAGTTGTAAGGTACACAAAATAACAAATGAGCTGCGAATTGCGAAAAACCAAGCGAGAGAAGAGGCACACAAAAATTGCCACTGTCGAAGTACGGGTTTGGTCTGCAGTACACATTTGTAGAGGAGGTGGTATCCCTCTACATCAGCCCTGTGCGGCGATGTTGGAATGTCCCAGTTGGCAGATGTGCATGTCCTCACGCTAGGACGGTGCCGGTAGAACTGAAGACCGAGTGCAATACGTTAACAGTACGCCTCTGCGCATGAGAGAGAGAAAAAAAAAAGGTTACGGAAAGCACATGGCAAAGCGTCTGCCCATTCAGAAAGCAGGAATAAGAGGGTATTCGCAGTCGGGTCACAGCAGTATGGTGAAAAAGATGAAGCAATGTGCACCTCACGTGCAGTTGTTGTGGTAGCTTATTTGTGAGCGATCCAATGAGACTGCTCTACGTCCAAGATGGGAAAGGGAAAAGCTGAGGGACTGCGCTACACCTACTAGCTACCTACCTATCGCTAGCTGACCTACTTTCAGAGCCTACAGCGCGTGGCAGCAGGCGCAATCGTTGGCATCATTAGTTGCCACCACAGTAGCGCCCTCCCCACCCCCCCTCCGACGCGGGATGTGTTCGGACACGCGGCGACAAGAGCCATGGCGCGGTAAATGAGCGGTAAGCGGTAATGAGCGGTAAAGGGGTAATGAGTTCAAGCGGTAAATGAGCGGTAATGAGACGTGAGCCGTTGTCACGAGCCTGTTCAGCCGTTGCCGCGCTGACGCGTCACCAGGGCGTGTGACCAGCGGCTTTGCGATACGGTAAGGGAGCGCGTTGCTCGACCAGGTGCCCCTGGTAGATCCGGAGAATATCATCACGATGTACGTAGGGGCCTGGCGAAGTACCGCGACCGGTACGGGGCGCCGAAGCAGGAGGGTGCCTGGTGGCGGTGGCCGGCAGAGCAGCGACGGTGGCCTAGTATTACGAGCCCCCGCTGGAATGAAATCTGCTAGGGGACTCACGAATTGTGCCACAGCCCCATTGACTGCTGTCTGCACTAAGTTTGGTGGTGGTCGTGGTGAAGAGGTGTGACGAACTCAAACCTGATGATAGTCATTGTCGAAATTTGGGAGGGTAATGTTAATGATGGACAATATGTCGTCTACTTTCAGTTTCGTTTTCTGTGATCACGCGCTTCTAGCGCATACCGCCGCACGTCTCGTGTTCACATTCTCTGATCATTAAACCTCGGCGGCCGTTACCGTCAGCTTCGACTTGCCTGCTCTCTTTTTGCTGAACCCTGGGGTTACAGTGTAACAGGTTATGGGCCCAGGACGTCACGACGACTAGCATTGGACCGGCAAGACAACTACCCGTGGTTACGCCATCACGCAGTAAGACGTTTGTCACATGACGATCTGGAATGCGTCCGCAGACGAATTTCAGATTCCGAAGCTGACGTCGGAGACTTATCATGCCTGGGCAATCAGGACCAAAGCTCCACTCGTGCAGAAGGGCTGCTGGGAGGCTGTCGACCCAGGATACTCAGGCACTGAAATGACGAACGACGAGAAGAAATCCAATAACACGCCGCTTACCTTTCATTTCTTGGTGGTGGAAGATAGTTATTTAGATGATATTGGAGCCTGTGCCAACGCAAAAGAAGCACGGGACATCTTGCGTGAGATGCACACGAAATATGGACTCCTACACATTTCGCAGTTGTTACGTGACTTCGTGAACGTTTGAATGAAGAAAGAAGAACCCATGAAGGCGTATTTGAGTAGGCTCATGGATCTGCACAGGAAGCTCTCCAACGCAAGATACGGTTTTACGGACAAGGAAATGGCACTGGTAATGCTCTAGGGTCTACCCGAACGCTATGAACCCCTAATCTTGAAGCTCGAGCAGGTCGAAGCCACCCTTACCTTAGGAAGCTCCGGCGTAACGAAGAACAGTCGACAGACCCGCACGGCGAGGAGACAGCTCTCTTGACCAAGAACAGGTCCGTTCCGAAACATGCGAGGACGACAGGACGACAGAAATGACCGCGACGCAGGCAGGAGGACTCGCGGGTCTCACCTCACGAGGAGGCGGCCTGTCCGATGTTTCGCGTGCGCCAAGTTCGGGCATATCGGCAAAGCATTGCGAAGCAGATTCCGACGATCAAGCCAGTGACCATGCAGAGAGAGGTCCCGTCTTATCCGCCAGGAAAGTAACCCACAAAGCACTGTGTGCGACCAGCCATGTCGTGACAGGGAGTCAAGTCTGGTATCTGGATAGCGGCGCTACCGACCACATGACGTCAGACAGAACCAAGCTCCGCAACTGCACCACCTACGCAGCACCATCAACGCTGGAGATGGCAAATAAAGACGTCGTGGAAATCGTAGGGAAAGGCGAGACAGAGTTCGAGCTTGTACCCGACAATGGCGGGAAATCATTTCTTTTGAAGGACGTCCTCTACGTACCAGCACTAGATGGAAATATCCTGTCAGTTCGACGAATTGAAGAGCTTGGGTTCAAAGTCGTCTTTGATAACGGGAAGGCAGCAGTAAGAGAAAATAGCGGCGCGTTAATTTTGGTGGCAAGTTGAAAAGGGCGACTATATACAGTGTAACAGGTAAGAGACCGACTTACGCCGGACATGGTGTTCTTCTTCCGGGGCTATAGAGGAAGTGGTATTTGTCTACATGGTGATGATGGAATGTCCCATCGGACAGATGTGCGTGGCGTGCCGGTAGAACTGACGATCCACCGTACTAGCACGGGGCAGCGGGGGCACATCGTCATTATCGTCAAGCTCGCATTTGAATTGAAACAGCGTTTGTTGATGGATCTCGAAGTACTTAATACCTACTGCCACACACAGATACTACGAAACGCAAACCAGAAAATTCGCTGTACGAAAATGGCAACTCATGTTCCAACGCACTTGGGGCATCGATGCATCGGTGCACCAATTTGTTGAAAGCATGTCCCGTAACGTTTCAATGTCAAACAGCCCATATCTATGATCAAAGTACAAAAGGAATGGAAGTATGTCATAAATGCCACATTAAAAACGAGAATGAGGGAAATCGTAAAACAACATAAGCTGACTTCTCCATAATATATTGACCCCCGGACAAAGTTTGTGATGAGGTATATGAAGCGATGGAGGTAATGGGGCGCTCAAATGCTATTCTACGATACAGTGTTTTCGAGTCTCATACGCTGCCGGAAAGAGGTATCTTCCGTAGTCCAAGCCCATTCATCGGAATAGGGACCTGTTGCAACGCAATAAGAAGTACGCCAAGCGCGGCTGCTCAGAGATATATGTGAGGTGTGTGCCACATCAAAATGACGAATAAATGCGCATCAATGACGAAACGTCCCACCAGCCATAGTGGATACCGTATGAATTGGTATGGAAAATTGTTCGGCGTGAAACCATATTTTCGTCGGGAACAGCGTCGTTGGACGTGCAGTACAAAAGATACAGGCGTCACAGCCGCACAACGGCGCCTTATTAACACTTCAAAGCTACACTACCTTCTTTGCGCACCCATGTGCAGTCTTATCGGTACTGCTTCACCCCAGTAACGTCGGACAAAGCAGCATTTGGAAACGAACGTCTGGGTGTGCAGTCCGACGAGAAAAGCGAAGCATCGTCGTATTATTGATTGCACGTGCAAGTAAAAATTCCAGCTGTAAATGCAGTGGGAATTCCAGCTGGATTATTGAACTCGTTCCTGCCTACAATTTAACTGGATCTAGCCTATAAACATGCTTGTCCCGGGCTGCCAACAGGCTGCGTCCAGCCGAAGAACGAGTGGTTCAGAACCAGTTCCACAGTGGACCCAGACTGGAACAATGCTGGCTATGCAGCATTTATCCGGCCGGAATATTGTGAGAGCCAATGTGGTTGAAACACTTTATTCCTGCAACTGCTCGAAACCTGAGTGGACGTCCACGCACGATGTTTCTTTTCTTTTTAAATAATTGGTGGGGACGTGCATGGACGTGTGTGTGCGTGCGATAGTTGCATCGCGATGATGTTGACGTACGACAAAAAACTCTCGGCGGGGTTTGATAATCGGGTATTACTCCTGTGATCGCAGTTTTTTGGTTTTGTTGGGCTGCATATATGTCTCGTTTTTCAGAAAACGTGATATAAATCATGTGATGAATAGCAGTCAACAAGAAACAGCTCGCAATGTCCGTAGCAGACGTTTCTTTTTCTTTTTTTTTTTCTACCAACGCACGAGGGGGATCTCTACAACGAACATCACACTTAGAGTGGTTGTGGTCTGCAGTTAAAGCGCTTCGACCTGTCACCGCGGCAGTGATTTTGCAAATTAATTCCGCCCCGTTGAAACAACTTTGGGCAGAAATATTTTGTAATAATGCTTTTCACATACTGCTTTGCAAGATGACAGCAGTTATTGGCCATGTTGCATAATACTTTAATGCTCATTTAATGGATTCATCTTGGGAGCCCACGTACGGGTGTTCATCGGACGTTCTAGATACGTCTGCCTCTGTAAACTGTAGATGCCATGCACAATGACACAGGAAATATTTTTCAATGCATCAGCATGAAGCACGTCAACAGTCTTCAAGAGTCCAGCATAAACTGCAGCGCAATGCGTTACCCACTCCCGTCGTTCGGCAACTCGTGTGACCAGAGCGGTGTGACCAGCCAGATACCGAACCCCACCCGCCACCGCAGTGCAGGTGGGGGAAAATGCCAGGACATTTCTCAGTATCCTCTATATACGCGTGCTGCATGGAGCATATACTAAAGTAGCAATAGTTTGGTGACGTTCGTTAAGTGTAGTGGGGACCTAATACGTCTGTAAGGGTGACGAAGATGTGTGTCTTCAATTAATTCGCAGGTTTGCAACGAGACACACTTCCCACTAACACGTCTGACGTCCCTTTCTGCCAAATATTGTGTGTAATTCAAGTTATCGTTTATGATGAGGGTACCTGCTGAGTGGAGCAGTAAAAACAGATAGGTTTCCTGTGTTGCTACTTATAACTTTGCACGGAGCTGCCCGCAAATAACCCTCATATTTTTGCCCACTATCCTGCACATTACCACTGTTTGATAACACACCGAAAGCATTACCTCACAATTCGACATATTTTATACGTATCAAGATTTTGAAGGTTGCCGGAACAGGGACCGTGCTGCCAACGAACGGCAAAAAGGAGCAACTTGGGTCTCGGGTCCAGCGCGTCCAGGGATTGGTCAACCCGTACCACGTGAGGGTTAGTTTTGTTGGGAACAAAGTTGACCCACATTATCTTTACAGCTAAACGTCATTTCAAAAATGACGTTCACTTCCCTAGTTTCGACATTATTGTAGTTTTCTAATATATGGAGGTCAGGCACGTTCTGTACGTTCTCCGTCAGCACCCCAAAACATGACCTTTTAATCTACTCTTCCTCTCCATCTACTACCTTATCGTTCACCAACTTCCTCTTTTCCAAGTTGGTAGTATCACTATAATTATTAAAGCACTCAGTTACTTAGCCTCTACGAGCTACGATCCGCCGCGCCGTCTGCAAGGCTGTCTGTGTTATCGCGTTTATTGTCTACGCCGTGGGTGGTCATGTTGGTCCCAGCAGAAAGTGAAAGTCAGTGACGTGTATGCATATACCTTCCTACGTATGCCTGGTGTACGCTGTGATGTCCGGGGATGCAAAAATTGTTCATCTTCGACGAGTGAGATTCCACAAGATTCCACAGGACAGTGCGCGAAAACGAATATGATTCGAAGCACCCGGCTATTAGATATAGCAGTTGTGTCGTGTGTGCTGAGCTTATTTTGCTGCCGATGACTACGAAGATGCCGCAGCGGGCGAATTACGGAATGACCGAAACAATCTGCCGTTCAGTCACTAGTTATTCTGCTTCACCTAGGTGACGAGCTCAACACAACGTCTAAGGTATGTATAGGTGTCTCGCATGTATAAATTATCATATAGCGATTACGCATTAAGTTTAGCTCATGTTATCCTACTTGTCCCTTACTGGACATTGTCAACATGAATAAATTTCATTTTAGGGGCATTCTAGTGTTGAAGTGGCACCTGACTGCTTCTTAGTATGTAGAGATCTCATCACTTGATCATCTTTTGCAAGTTTATCTTTTAAAATAGTTTCTTAATTAGTTTTTTTTTAAACTGTCAAGTCGACTGCAATGATTTCATGGACTTGTGCATGGAAGTCACTGCATCGGACAACACTGCCGGCACATTGTTCACGTCGACGGACACTGTTTGTGAAGTACACAGAAAAAAAAAGAAAGAAAAAAAACGATTGTCTAGATCTGCACTGCAAGAATTGAGAACCAAAGACATTTTGTAATCATGAGCTACCCTGCTTTGCAGGAAACAACTGTACTCGAGCTCTACCATGCATACTGCAGCACTGTCTCTATGGCCGCTATGAAGTCTACATGTAAGAAATGTATATATGATTAATGTTCAACATGCTCTGCATTTCCTTCTTTTTACTTATTTTCTTACGATCCAGGAACTCAAGTTATTATAACAGAAATAGCTGAAAGCAGGTATGCAAAAAATTATGATACATATTGACCAGGGGTGACAGTTTTCCTGCCTGTGGCTTCGTCCTCCCTTCTTCCTTCTACCACCTACAGTTGTATGATTGCTCAACAGGTAGAATAGGGGTGAGACTATCTCCAGATGTTAATTTTTTTGTTGCATTCCTGAAATGTTGTCAGAAAGACACTTCAAAGGACATGACCGTGGACCAGTGAATACATCAACCCCCACTTCACAGATTCTGGCAAGTCCTCAGGTGAAACCACTAGATTTGTTACATGTTGCAGGCTGTTGTTTTGGAATCTTTGGACAGGTGCAGATCATCAATATGACGTCAACAGTGGGTGAAGAAACCGATGAGGACTACTAGCTTCTTGGAGGGGTACAGGAATACTTCCTTTTGAGATATATTTATGACTAAAGAATACGAATTAATTTTCTAGAGATGCATCCTCTACACCTGAATGCCCAGTGAAACAGCGAAAGTTCATTGTCTTTGAAGCCCCAATACTGGAATTGTCCAAAGTGTGTTGCAGCTACCGTGAGCCATGCAAGGCTACCACATCATATTGATCCTAACTTTACAGGGTCCCCTATTTCGGACACAACAGTAATTTCACTTTATTGCTCTCCCGATCCTACCTTCTTAGAGATGAATGTGGTTCTCCACGCATTGCATGGGTACTGCCTTTTTCTAGTCACGCTTTCCGTTTCCTGCTGTGTTGAATAAATCTTCAATTGCAAGTTTGCAGCCATCATCCTGTCTACTGTGTCTGCCCCTCATCTGTGTTGATGTGCTATGCTGTTCTTCTAAACATACCAATATTTTTGTTGCCACAGATCATAACTTCAAGGAGTTTTCCTCAGCACCCTGCCACGGGTGAAAAGTATCGTGTAGTTCTACCTTTGGACAGAAACTACATGATGTGGTAACATCCACGTATCTAACATTTTAGTTGACACAGATTTGCTGTTTTTGTACAACTTTCATTGTATATTTCGTTTGTCACAACCCAAGCAGCACACAATATTGGGCCCATATTGGCTGGTCATGGCGATACGGGTCCAATATGGGACCCGTTTCGCCAAGATTTTCCCCATACTGGCTGAAAATGGGCAATATGGACCCCATATTGCCCAGTTTGAGCCAATATTTGGAAAATCCTGGCGATATGGGCCCCATATTGCCGGCGTACACGCCATATTGACTGAAAATACACAATATGGTACGTAGCCGTGTTGCACAAATGCCCAAGCAGCACGGCGAGATTGAACGTTGAAACGTGTGAAAATACCCAATTCAGGACATCGTTATACCCAACAACTTCCCGCAGATGATACACGTTGTTCGAAACAGTCAACGTACTTGGCAATCCCAACGTTCGCTAGAATTCGACAACTCAACATTCCACGTTCTGGAAATAGCCGCCATCTTCCTTCGCGATGCCAATGCCAATCCGTCGAGCCGAGTCAGAGCGATCGGGTTGTTTGAGCGAAATCACGCGTCCTACAGCTAATGCGCATGCGCGACAGCTCGGGCGGACGTTTCATAGGGCTAAAATGTCGCTGGTTGCTGTAATGATAACGGAAGTGCGGCAGGTCAAATAAAAAACACAATGTGTGATAGGAAGGGATGGCTCTTCTGATGGCTGCTTTGAAGCTGCTGAAAGCAATGGGAATTGCTCTGGCGTATGTCCGTCACCAACACGAAAGTGGTTCGCTCCTTTGTAGTCCCGGAGCGGGTTGTAAATGTTTAGTTCACAGAATATTGCGATCCAAATGAAGGCTTCTGATGGATCTTTTTTTATTGGTAGTTCCGTGGGACTGCTTATGTCCTTCAGCAAGGCGGGCGTAGTTTTTCGGGGTTTTTTTTTGGGGGGGGGGAATGTGGTGTTTTTTTCGGGGTTTTTTTCTGGCAGTCATGTGCCACGTGGATCAATTAGATCCGCAGAAACAAAAAAGCAAAAATCAGAGAAAAGTATTATCAGTGGTGAATATTAAGCAGGATAATGCTTCATACACGGACTCCCCGTTGATGTTATCACAGAAATATTGGCAATATTGGCGCAAAATGGGCTTGCCAATATGGGCAGACCATATTGGTCCAATATGGAGCCTGGTTGCACTCCCCATATTGGTCCAATATTGGCAGCCCACATTGGGCCAATATTGGCAATCTTGGGAACCAATATGGGTCCAATATTGGACCAGTATTGGCGTGCTGCTTGGGAATTAGCACACTTGAAGAAAAGGGGAGAACTGATGTTCTGAGGCTGGAACAACATAGAAGGGACAATCACATACAAGGCCTCAAGTTGCCTAAGAAATTAACGGTGAAAGATGAAAGTCACTGAAACGGTTAGTCAGCTGTAGGACACGAACCCACATTTGCTGCATTACCGGTCCAAGGCTCTACTAATTGAGCTAAGCTAACACACCTTCTCAGCGACTTCCAGGGTGCGTACATAGAGGGGGGGGGGAGAATGTCGGTTGTCCATTGGCGGGAAGCCAGGGGTGTCACTAGGCGTCGCAGAATTGAACGGCGGTCTCCTCTCAGCAGAACAATACTGGTCCGTTTCCGATACGAGAGTGCTGCTTCTGCAGCGCTGTCGGCCTGCTCGTTCCCCACGACACCACAATAGGCTGGAACCCACTGGAGAACTAGCCTGTGGCCTGCTGCGTAGATAGTGTGGTAAGCCATTAACACATCTGTGACTAGGGGTGCGGATGGGCCTCGTATGCTGGAATTTTCAATTGCTTGAAGTGCAGATTTGGAGTCTCTGAAGACTGCCCATTCGCGCGGTGTAAAATCAGCAATGTGTTGTAGAAAGAAAAGGATGGCATAGAGTTCCGCTGCTGTGGAGTAGGTTGGATGTGAAAGGCGTCTTCCGTGCACTACGCCTTCGGATGGTATGACGAATGCTGAGGCGGACTTGTTGTTTCAGGATGCGCGATCGGTATATGCTGCCGTAAACGTAGAAAACTTCTCGTCTACCAGTGCATGAAAATGGGCTCGGAGGACTTGAGAGGGGACCTGATCTCTTCTTTCCAGAAGGTTTGGAAGGCGGACAAAAGTGGACGGTACCGGTAGAGACCAGGGGGCTTCCGGCAGTATAGTTTCCTTAGTTATAA
Source organism: Ornithodoros turicata (assembly GCF_037126465.1). Classification (NCBI taxonomy): domain Eukaryota; kingdom Metazoa; phylum Arthropoda; class Arachnida; order Ixodida; family Argasidae; genus Ornithodoros; species Ornithodoros turicata. Next base: position 140,584,705 of record NC_088201.1, read on the forward strand.
AGCCAGTGAGAATCTGGCGTGTCCTCTGCCCTACTCAATAGAAGTCGCTTTCAGGGCGGTACCGAATTTTCCTGAGGACCGGGTGGCGGGGAATGTGAGCACGCAAACGGAGGAAGTGCCAAGCCGTTTCACATTCACGGAGAACCTCAATCGGGAGTTCACCAGCTTCAGCCAATACTTGCCGTGTTTCAGCCATTCTTGGAACTCCGAGTCATCGAAGAAGGCTTCGAACAAACAGGGACCGAAGTGTATTTAATGAAGTTGTTGATATCCTGTGCAGAATAGGAATGCTTCAAGCACAGTCGCCCTTACCAATGCCGCGTGAACCGCGAGAAGGGAACGCTGATCACAGCCCCATCCTGAGCCAGAAAGATGTTGATTTGCGGGGAGCCATCGCTGCACTTTAGTTTCAAGGTGTTTAATGTGCCGAGCCCAGCGCAAGTCCGAGTCGATTACTACGCCAAGGAAGCGTACCGGCTCAAGCTTCTTTGTACCAAGCCAAAGAGGGAAATTGGCCATAGCTTTGAGCGTGAAAGGGAGCTCGACACACTGTTCGCGTGAAAGGTCCATCCCAAGGTGCGTGAGGTACGTATAGATATTATTCAAAGCGAGCTGCAGGCGGAGCTATTTGGCTCGGCGTCATTTTCCTACTGTCCAAAGGGCGACGTCATCTGCATACACGGAAAACGACACTTTACGAGGAATTACTGATTGTAGGTCGGCCATCACCACGTTAAAGAGTGTCGGGCTGAGAATCCTTCCTTGTGGAACTCCTTGTGGATCAGGATGCTGAGGGCTTTCGCCTTGGGACGTACGGACAGCGACAGAATCACATACAAGACCTCAAGTTGCCTAAGAAATTAACGATAAAAGAAGAAGAAAGTCACTGAAAAGGTTAGCCAGCTGTAGGACGCGGTCTGGATTACCGTGGACCGGTAATCCAGAAGATGTGGGTTCGTGTCCTACAGCTGGCTAACCTTTTCAGTGAGTTTCATCTTTCATCTTTAATTTCTTAAGCAACTTGAGGCCTTGTATGTGATTGTTCCTTCTATGTTGTCCCAGCCTCAGGACATCAGACATCTCATGCTCAACATTTGCCGCTTGCGTCGATCCCGACCGTATGAATGTGTGTATGGGTGTGCAAAAATGTGAGTGAAAGGAGGATGAGTGAGAGAGTGACTGGTTTGTCCCTTCAGATGACGCACCCTGGAAGTCGCTGAGAAGGCGTGTTAGCTTAGCTCAGTTGGTAGAGCCCTGGACCGGTAATCCAGAAGATGTGGGTTCGTGTCCTAGAGCTGGCTAAGCTTTTCAGTGACTTTCATCTTTCATTGAAGAAAAGGTCTCATCTTCATCAAGATGACAGGTTGCATCTATGTGCGGCATTATCATTCGTGTATAAAAAAGCACATAAATAGTAAAATATAATTTTTGTTCCAGGTTTTATAATTATCTCATGTTCGTTAAAACGGCAGACGGCAGAGTCCTACTCTGTCTGCTAAATCCCTGGACAATCAAAAAGAAAAATATACAACAAAATGACAAAATGTTGCTTCTGCTCTGACATTATATTTCAAATAAACCTTCTGACGTGTCTGTTGTGTACACTGAAGCCAGTTTCTATTTGCACGGCTCTCAAAATTACTTTACAGAAGTACATCTCAATCTCAGTAACAGAGAACTTACGGGTACATGGTCATGGTCACGGGTACAGTTTGGTTATTGAGTGGGTGCACTATGTGTGGAAAAGTGTCAATATATTTCATGTTAAATAGAAATGCAAAGACAGAGTGCCTGTTACAGCATAATAAATTGTTTAATCATTTCGGAGTACTATTGCCCACACCAATGCTGCATGGTTCACTGTGGAGCGAGATCGAGGGTTGCGAATATTTGAGGTCAACGCTCAAGTCTTTCTTTACAAATGTTAGTTGGTAACATGATAATGAATCAGTTACAAGTCTAATCTCGGTTCAGACATTGATTGGCATTTGGAAACCAATTTGGTCAATATCAAGTATTGAAAGGTTATAAACACAGTTCAGCAGAACTACGCTGATCAAAATTATCTTATTTATTCCCTTTACAGGGTGTTTCACCTAAAGAGATAAAAAATTATAACTGGCGACGTACTCGCCGGAAACTTTTGCCATCATTTACAATTTTGAACTGCGGTAAATGTATTTTTCCAATTGAACTTCGAAAATTGCCAAGCAAACCTCACTTTTTTTTTACAGAAATATGATGTCCTCCACGGATAACTGCAGACGTAACAAAAACCATCCACAGTATTGCAACAGAAACAGTCGAAAAAAATTTGCAAAAATTACGCTCTGGCTCCGCCAGCTTCATTTTCGCGGAGAAGCGCGCGAAATCTGTGTCTAGACGAGAAAGTGTTTCCGCCTTCAGTTCTGTTGTCTTCTTTGTGATAAGTCGGTTGTCACCAGCATCAAGGTCGACGCGGCGCAAAGAAAGGTAAGACTGGAACACTTACTGCTCTCCCAGGAAATACCATGCACTTTTCTTCTCGACAATCAAGCAGGCGGGGCTAAAGCAGAATGTTTACCAATTTTTTAAAAATTATTTCTGTTGCGACACTGTGCATAGTTTCGGATGGTTGTGTGGTTATCCGTGAAGGACTTCATATTCCCGTAAAAAAAAAAAAAAAAAGGTTCGCTTGGCAATTTTAACGATAATGATGACGATAAACGATGCTTTATTGCAACTCCCACAGAAAAAAAAAAAAAACAATCAGGAGGAAGCCAAAAAGCAGCACCTGGCAGCTTGACAAGGGCATTACCCCTTTTAACACTATCTTCGCGACGGCATGCAGCAAATGAACAGGACAATCTATTTAGTGCTAAATATGGAACGCTATGACCATGACATGGAACCATGACAAAATACCGCAATGACATTGTGTGCAAAATAACAAGAACTTGATATCGCGCTACTATCCCGAATATCAAATTAAATCTTAAGGAAGAAAAGGAGAGGTCATTGATAGATACCTTCTGGGTATGAAGGCTGTTCAAACCGTACGCAATGCTATAAGACAGGGATTGATGGCCGTAGTTCGTCCTAAATCTGGGTATGTCCATTTTTTACAGTGACGAGTGCGTTGTGACAAGTGTCGTAACGCAAACAAGGATGACATAACATTATTATTGTGTCGTGTAGCAACTAGGAAAGACTTGAACATATGGTAGTTGTAGATACTGGTTATCTTCATTATCTTGAAAGTGGTAAACAAAGGTTGTGTGTGTGTGCATCGTAAGGTACACCGGCTATTATGCGAATCGCCCGTTTCTGTAGGGTCAGGAAACTAGTTATGTCTCTCGGCGTTCCAGTGCCCCATACTAGAAGGCAATAGCGCAAGACAGAATAAATTAGTAAATTGCATACGAGGAATTTAACCCTCAAAGGCAAGACATGACACAGTCCTATCGATCTTGATATTTTGACCTTTACATGGAATATGTGGCACTCCCAGGATAGGTCCCCGGAAAAAATATACACCGAGCACCTTAACGACCTTTACAGTTTCAATCTGATCGTGACCCAGATATACATCAACTGGGTTATTTACCTTTTTTTTGCTTATATAATACAGGTTTCGTTTTGTTAGTATTTATATGTAAATGGTTAATTTCAGCCCACTGACTTATTGGCTGAAGGGCAGTGTTTGCCATACGAGTTACTGCCTCAACTGTGGCACCCGCGAAAAATATAGCAGTATCATCTGCATAAACAACAAAAAAACGTAGTAACAATGTCGTTAATGTACAGATTAAACAACAAGGGCCCTATAGGATGCTGCCTTGCGGAACACCGGTCAGGATTTTCAGTTTATCGGACCAATATCCCTCTATTGAGACATATTGCTCGCGTAAAGTTAATTACGAACGAAGAAGTAAAAGTGCATTGCCACGAATCCCGTACTTTTCTAGTTTGTTAAGTAATACTGAGTCGTCAAGAAGGTCACATGCCTTTGTGAGGTCAATGTAGATTGTTAAAGTGAATTGCCTATTTTCGATGTTGCGAATGATTTGTTATTTTTGACATAAAAGTGCGGTCTTAGTTGAATGTGACTTACGAAACCCAAACTGATGGTCAGTAATGACCTCATATTTTTCAAAGAAAGCCGACAATCTCTTGTGAATAACACATTCAAAACATTTCGAAAATACGGACAATAAAGATATTGGCCTGTAATTGCCAAATACATTGAGATCTTCACCTTTACTTAATAGTATCACCTTCGCCACTTTAATCATAGAAGGGAAAACCCTGGTTGTAAAAGACAAGTTGAAAATGTGTGTCAAAAAGGAGCTAATAGGTCAGTAACATGTTTACTTGGTTTGACTTGTAAATCCTCACATTTACGAGCATTACTGTTGTTTAATTGACGGAACGATGAACAGACCTCTTCTGCAGTGGTTGGAAAAATAAAGATTGAGTCTGTAATTCTATTACGATTACGCGTACAGGTATCTGCGGTATTACATACCGACCTATTTCTGAGCCCAGCATCTACAAAATACTGGTTAGAACGACTATGGAGAGATGCACCACTTACTTACTCTCCGTTTATAATTGTGGCACTGAGCCTGGGGATGTTTGGATGTAAAATACTATTCAAAGTTCTCCACGTGCTTGCAGAATTATTGCTGGTAATGCTGCCTGGACCATGGTAATAAGCTGCTTTGGCATGTTTCAAGGCCTTATTCACGACTTTTCTATAACATTGAAATTAGTTTAAGGCGCCAGGCTCTCTAGAGCGAATACAGCATTTATAAAGCCTATTTCTGTCGTCAATCATGCAAAGCAGTCATGTTGTTATCCAGGGCTTCCGCACATGGCTACTAGTCCTTATGGTTTTAACAGGGAAATGCACATCATACAGGTGTTTGACCTTTACGAAGAGGTCGTTATTGCCTCATTCGCATTGTCGCGACTGAACACCGAACTCTAGTTGACCGAATTGGAGTAGACATCCTTACGGAAATTTTCGAGCCCCACTACATTTATATGGCGAAGACTCAGGAATGAAACACGTTTAGTAAAACGGGAGTACGTATCCACTAACATAAATATTGGCAAGTGATCACTAATGTTGCTAGTTACAATGCCTTCTTTGAAATTGCCAGTGTTAGCACTGGTAATAAACAAGTCTATTAAAGAAGCGGAGTTTCAGCAGGAGCTCTTAAAATAGCAGCAGCTCTCGCCCTTCTCCCTCTCGAAATTGCTTGGTCCCTGGCCCAATCCAGCCCAGCAACGCTCTGCGCTCAAAGCTCTTCTGACATTTCTGGACACCATCGGACTTCGATCGTTATTGTGAAGGGGCTCGTTATTTTATTCCCCCCATTCCATCCAGCAATGAGGTAGAGTATCGCCTGTGGCGATGAAACTTCCTACTCTCCAAGGTCGAAAATAAAGTTGTTGTTGTTGTTGTTGCAGCAGCTCTTTGGCTGCACGAATAGCATATGTTTGTTGGTCAAACGTCGCCATGCCAGTACTGAACAGCTGTTTCGGCCTTCTTGGGCCTCATCAGCAGTACGCAGGCAGGCAACGTTCGAGCGGATGGCGTCAGGTCACGTGGCACGTGATGCCTCCCGTCAGGGTGTCCTAAGACACCTCTGAAAGCCCAGTGCAAAGACAGTCATGTGTATAAGGGGGGGGGGGAAATTAGCAGGAGGTCTTTGGCTGCACGTATAGCATATGTTTGTAAGTCAAACGTCGCCATGCCAGTACTGCGGTCGAAGGCATTTTGTTCTTACTGGGTTTTTGCCACCTAATGATGTGAATGTCGTGCAACGTAAGTAATTATGTAAACTTTTGCGAGCTTAAGTCGGAAATTTGCCAAGTAATGGTCACGTTTTTACCCCTCCAATGTGAAGGGCGTGTCTAAGTAACTCACATTAATAATAATAAAGAACACTCTTGCCTTACCTTACCTTGCTTCACGTCGTAAAATTTTTCGTTTATCTTTACTTCACAAACTTTACTCTGACCTGCCTTGTTTGCGTGGTGAACTTCTACCTCCGCCTACTTACATTTCATCTCGGATTGATCATCAACATAAGATAGGCCTAACGTCATACCACACCAACACGTGCTTGCAGTCTTTCGTCCCCCTCACATCTGCTGAGTTGAACCACCTTCCTAGTGGCATCATACACATTCGCGATCACTCCAGATTTCGATCTGCATAATGTTCCTTTTTTGACTCACAATAACACCACTTAGTGTCGTATCAACCTGTGTACCTTAATATAAACTCTTCCAACTCACTGGCTCTTGTATTATACACTTCTTCAGCAATTTGTTACATCTTAATTTAGCATCTTGATTTACTCACCTTTGTCCATATTATTTATTACTGTTTTGTATTTTCTTTTTCCACTCCCCTCTGTAATGCCCAACAGGCCCTTGGGGTATAATAAATAAATAAACAAATAAATAAATAAATAAATAAATTCATGATAATCGACAATGATATTCATGAGCTATTGCATAAAAAAAAAAGAAATAGCCGAACATCATGCTTTTCGGAGCACCAGTTCATAACGCGAGATTATTTTTTGAGCGCAATCGCTCACAGTCCGACGGAAGGAGGTTCCAAAACCAGCCCACAGAGTGATGATAGAAAAAGTAGCAGTTCCTAAAATTGGGAGAAAGAAGGGTTTTTTTATTCCGTGTTAGCGCCGCGAAGCAACTGTGGCAGTGAGCGGCGTACAGATGTGGACAGATGGAGAGAGGACAGCAGGAAGGAGCGAAAGTCTGATGCTATAAGCCATGCCTCCCTAGTGAAAATGTATCTGAGAGGCCCCTCAGGATTTTTTAAGAGGTCTGAGAGGACCTTTTAAGAAATTCTGAGAGGTCTGAGAGGACCTCTCAAGCAGTCCTAAGAGGTCTGAGAGGACCTTCTACGAATTTCTGAGGGGTCTGAGAGGACCTCTCAAGCAGTCCTAAGAGGTCTGAGAGGACCTTTTAAGAAATCTTGAAAGGTCTGGTAGGACCCTTTAGCACTTCTGAAGGATCTGAGAGGACCTTTTAAGAAATCTTGAAAGGTCTGGTAGGACCCTTTAGCACTTCTGAAGGATCTGAGAGGTCCTTTCAAGAAATCTTGAAAGGTCTGGTAGGACCTTTCAGGCAGCACCGAGGGGTCTGAGAGGACCTCTTAGAGAAAATCTGGAAGACATTCATGTAGCCCTGAGAGGTTTGGGGGACCTCTCAGACAGCTTTGCGACAGTGCGTCGTGCAACACCTCCCAGAGCAAGTTGCTACGTGTTTTCCGCGCCGCGGAACATGCTACCTCGTCCGCTTTGGAAAATAGATAGCAAGATTTCACGTGTTTGTGCATTATTCCTTCAAGGAACACGTGCCGTGATAACCTTGTATTGCCTTCCCTTGAAGCTACTGTTCTTGCAATCCGTGCATTATTGCACTGCACGTAAGTGGAAGCGTTTCGGCCAGTCGCCAGCGGTTGAATCAGTCTGTTTTGAAACGTTGCAGTGTGAGGACGTCGGCCGCGGATCTCAAGTAATTTGCGTTTTGTCTTCGGGATTGTAACTGTTTTTGAGGTATGTAGACGATGTCTCAAATATGCTTTTGTGATTGACAGCCATACCTCTTCACTTTAGGCTTTTACTACTGTTCGCAGACACGCATTATGAGCGCCGATAGGAAGATTACCAACCACGTAACGTTACCAACGGCGCTGGGTGCCAAACGGTGTGTTATATATTTCGATGCCTACACACTGACTTACACTGACATTTTGAAGTTGCATTTCTTACAGATGAATCTCGTACGAAGTGACAGGTGGTGAGAACACAAGGTGGTGAAAAACCAATCTCTCCAGTTAGTTGGTGGCTTACGCAAGCAAGGGAAACTAGACGGTGCATCGCAAGTCCCGAAGTATACGTAAAACAGATGAACTTGATCACCGAGAAGCAGAGTTCCTCAAGAATATTTTTCATCGCCGCTGTACGGACATTGTGAATATGTGTCCCATGAGTTCACGCTTTGTGGAATACGACAGTATGTGTTGATGATGACTCGTACGCTTTCGTAGACATGTAAGTGCTAAATCTAGTTTCTGTTGGTGCAATTTACCGTTTCGTGTAGTTTCTTGCGAGCGATCCTTCAACAAATATTAGATATTCACAATTCTGTAAGACATTTGAAATAACTGTTACATAATCAGATAGCAGTGTGCATGCCTTGAGTGTATCTGTACAATCGAAGGAACTCAATATATGTGGAGTTTTGTGACATGTACTTGTCTGTATCTATGTCTGGTGTATCATAGCACTGTATGATTATACCACTCCGACGACAGGTGCAGCGTAGACGGCGAAATTGAACATTGATGTTCCGATGTCAGATCTGGGCATTAGCTTCTGAGAGGTCCTGTCAATCTGAGAGGTCCCCTCAACCTGAGAGGTCAGCCTGAGAGGTCCACCAGCCTGAGAGGTCCACCAGCCTGAGAGGACCTCTCAGCCTGAGAGGTCCTCTCAGTCCCATAACATATTAGACCTGAGAGGCCTCTCAGATACATTTTCACTAGGGCTGTGTTATCTCTTCTGCGATGCCCGGGTGGGCTGGGTTTCCAACCTCATTTCGTCAGACTGACAGACTGCACTGAAAAGTTCATCGTGCGCTATCCTGTGGGAGCTCCGTAGAACATGATCTTCGGCTATTTTTTCCGATGGGATAGCTCCTGAACATCCCTGTCAATCCTACTAATACTCGCTCTGCGAGAGTAATTACCAGTAATGAAACGCGCAGAATTATTTTTGACAAGTTCGATTGCATTAGTTAGTGTCTCTGAGCTAGCCGTGGAGTCATAGCCGTTAGCTGTGACGTACTGTGAACGGTTAGACAGGTAATAATGCAACCAAGAGAGAAGATTATGATCAAGATTTAGTTTACTTAGTTTAAGTAATAGAAGTTTATGACATGCTTTATCAAAGGCTTTAGAGAAATCGAGAAATATACAGTCAGCAGATGAGTTACGATACAAAATTCGGTGAAGTTTGTGAGTGAAAGAAATAAGTTGTGTTTCACAGGAAAATTTCTTGCGAAACCCATGTTGCGCGTGAGAGAAAAACGAGTTTGTTTCACGAAATGACGCTAAATGTGAGAATAAAACGAGTTCTAACAAGAGGATAGAGAGGTAGCAAGCCAGCTGGTGGTATAGACCCATAACTTAAAAACCCGATACTAGGGGACAAAAGAACGACAAACACAGACAAGGTGAAAGATAGAAGTCACTGAAAAGGTTAGCCAGCTGTAGGACTCGAACCCACATCTTCTGGATTACCGGTATGTTCAACAGACAAGGTCTCACAAACGACAAACGACAAACACAGACAAGGTTTTTTGTCCCCTAGTCTCGGGTTTTTAAGTTATGGGTGTTCTAACAATTTGCAGGGGATGCTGGTGAGGGAAATAGGACGATAATTAGACGGCGAAGATTTACTCCCGGATTTGTGTATTGGAACCACCTTCCCGCCTTTCCAATCATTAGGAATTGTATGCGTATTGAGTGACCGCTGGAACAGTTTGGAGAGTATGATTGATGTGTATTGTACAGTGCTCTTCAAAAACTTTGTATTGATTTCGTCAAAACCACGAGTGGCGTCGGACTCCACCGACGCCACTCGCTCGAACGTCGCCCACCTACGCATTGCTGATGAAGGCCCAATAAGGCCGAAACAGCTGTCCAATGCTGGTGTGGCGATGTTTGGGACTTATAAACATATGTTCAACGTGCAGCCAAAGAGGCTATGCTATTTTTTTTAATATATATATATATATATATATATATATATAGATTAGAAGCTTAGGAGGGCGGTTGACCACGAGAATGAAATAAGCAGGAAAAATCAGAAGACGACAAAGAGCTTACAGGAAAACACAAAGGGGAGTTTATTAAGACATATAGGGATAGGGGTCGACGTTTCGGCAGTCAGCGCTGCCTTCGACGGGACTGGGGTTTGGTGACAAGAACAAGCTTTATATATGGGAGAGGGTTATGTACAAGGGAAAGAGAGCAGCGCATGCGCTTTTGTCATGACTAACATAGGTTGGTGACTAAGTGAAAGGGGAATGACCGGGTCTGTGCAGCAGGACCTTGAGGAAATACCCGTGAGCCTGAAAAAAAGAGACAAAAGAGTGTATGTATTGTGCTGGATTAGGAATGCAGGTTGCGAATAGTAGAAAGGATTCCTGGATCTTCGTTTATCTGACACTGAAATTTATGAATGAGATAAGACTCGCGCTGTTCCCTGAGCCGCTGGGAAAGAAAGCCTGACTGCAGGATGAAAATAGATATATTGGAAATTGAGTGTCCTGGTTTACTGAAATGGCGCGACACTGGCAGATTAGGTTTCTTCGCGACGTCAGATTTGTGGTTATTGAATCGCGTTCTAAATGAAGTAGCTGTCTGTCCGATATATTGGGCGTTGCATTCATTACATTGAAGAAGATAGACAACATTGGAAGAATTACAGTTAAAGTCGCCATTAATGTTGACCCGATAATTTGAATTGGTACTATCTGCAGAGTTAGCGGCTTGCATTGATTTACAAATTTGGCATCTAGTTGCATTACAAGGGTGGCAACCAATGTTATTTTCTGGAAGTTTGTTAATTTTGGCATTTACTAGTCTGTCTTGGATGTTCCGCGCCCGGCGATAACTTACGCGCGGTGGCTGTGAGAATATTTCCTTCATCCGATCAGATTGTGAAAGAATTGTGTAGTGGCGGTTGAGTATCCGGCTAATGTTAGGAACGCTGCCATTGAATGTGACAGTGAGATTTACTGCAGAATTACCATTGGCTCGAGGAGATCTTTGGAGCAATTGTTGGCGATCTGTGGATCTTGCTCTGGCTATAGCGTCTTTAACAAGTTTGTCCGGGTATTCACGATCAATGAAGGTTTGTTCTAGTCGTTGGAGATGGTTGTTTAGTTCGGCATCGTTAGTGCATATTCTGCGGTAGCGCAATGCCTGACTATAAGGTATGGCTAATTTAGTATGCCTTGGATGGCAACTGCGGAACGATAAGTATTGCTGAGCATCTGTAGGCTTCCGGTATAAGTTGGTTGAGATGCCGCCGTCTTGTAACTTGACTTCCACATCCAAGAAGGTAACAGTGGAGGCGGAGTAGTGGGAGGTAAATTGAATGTTAGGGTGAATTTGGTTGAACCGGTTGATGAACGTGAGAAGGTCGCTTTCAGAATGAGGCCATATGATAAAAATATCATCTAAAAATCTCTTGTACACAAGTGGTTTCAACACGGAACATTCGAGAAATGTTTCCTCCAGGGATGCCATGAAGATATTTGCATAGTTGGGGGCCATTCTCGTGCCCATAGCTGTCCCGTTAACTTGCAGATAGTGCTTGTTATCAAATTCAAAGTTATTGGAGGTCAAAATAAGTGTTAGCAGTTCGGTGAGGACAGTAGGATCATACGGCTGGTCAGGTTGATTTTTGTATGCTGAAACGGCCGCTGCTATACCATCTGCGTGGGGAATATTAGTGTAAAGGGACGTGACGTCTAACGTTGCCAAGAGACAGCTTGAGGGAACGGTTACTTGCGATACAGTTTGAAGGAAATGGTTGGTATCTTTGACGTAGGAAGGTAATTTAGGGGGGATAGATTTGAGAACGTGATCGACGAAGGACGATATATTTTCTGTAGCGGTACCGTTACTGGACACAATTGGTCTTCCGGGATTGCCTGGTTTATGTATCTTAGGGAGCATGTAAAATCGGCCTGGTTTAGGGTCTTTAGGAAGTAAGTATTCGTAGAGCGCATCGCCAATTTTCTTAGTGGTCTTTAACCGTTTTAGTGTTTTACATATATCTGCGGCAATTTCATTAGTGGGGTCGGATTGGAGAGGTTTGTATAAGTCTGCACAATTAAGTTGACGGAGTCCTTCCGCCACATAAGCTTGCTTATCCATTACGACTATGGCACCTCCTTTATCAGCCTGTTTGATGATGATACCTTCGTTGCTTTCTAGCGCGGACAAGCTTTGCTGTTCTGCTTTCGTAAGATTGTGCCGGAATTTCCGATTGTTTGAGCTTGCATAAGTACTGAGAATATCTTTCTGAACAGCTTTGATATACATATCAAGACTTTTATCTCGGTTCGGGTTGGGAGTAAAATCGGATTTTATACGGAAAGGATTTAGATTTGATTGCGGTTTGTCGTAGAAGGTCTGAGAGGACCTTTTAAGAAATTCTGAGAGGTCTGAGAGGACCTCTCAAGCAGTCCTAAGAGGTCTGAGAGGACCTTCTACGAATTTCTGAGGGGTCTGAGAGGACCTCTCAAGCAGTCCTAAGAGGTCTGAGAGGACCTTTTAAGAAATCTTGAAAGGTCTGGTAGGACCCTTTAGCACTTCTGAAGGATCTGAGAGGACCTTTTAAGAAATCTTGAAAGGTCTGGTAGGACCCTTTAGCACTTCTGAAGGATCTGAGAGGTCCTTTCAAGAAATCTTGAAAGGTCTGGTAGGACCTTTCAGGCAGCACCGAGGGGTCTGAGAGGACCTCTTAGAGAAAATCTGGAAGACATTCATGTAGCCCTGAGAGGTTTGGGGGACCTCTCAGACAGCTTTGCGACAGTGCGTCGTGCAACACCTCCCAGAGCAAGTTGCTACGTGTTTTCCGCGCCGCGGAACATGCTACCTCGTCCGCTTTGGAAAATAGATAGCAAGATTTCACGTGTTTGTGCATTATTCCTTCAAGGAACACGTGCCGTGATAACCTTGTATTGCCTTCCCTTGAAGCTACTGTTCTTGCAATCCGTGCATTATTGCACTGCACGTAAGTGGAAGCGTTTCGGCCAGTCGCCAGCGGTTGAATCAGTCTGTTTTGAAACGTTGCAGTGTGAGGACGTCGGCCGCGGATCTCAAGTAATTTGCGTTTTGTCTTCGGGATTGTAACTGTTTTTGAGGTATGTAGACGATGTCTCAAATATGCTTTTGTGATTGACAGCCATACCTCTTCACTTTAGGCTTTTACTACTGTTCGCAGACACGCATTATGAGCGCCGATAGGAAGATTACCAACCACGTAACGTTACCAACGGCGCTGGGTGCCAAACGGTGTGTTATATATTTCGATGCCTACACACTGACTTACACTGACATTTTGAAGTTGCATTTCTTACAGATGAATCTCGTACGAAGTGACAGGTGGTGAGAACACAAGGTGGTGAAAAACCAATCTCTCCAGTTAGTTGGTGGCTTACGCAAGCAAGGGAAACTAGACGGTGCATCGCAAGTCCCGAAGTATACGTAAAACAGATGAACTTGATCACCGAGAAGCAGAGTTCCTCAAGAATATTTTTCATCGCCGCTGTACGGACATTGTGAATATGTGTCCCATGAGTTCACGCTTTGTGGAATACGACAGTATGTGTTGATGATGACTCGTACGCTTTCGTAGATATGTAAGTGCTAAATCTAGTTTCTGTTGGTGCAATTTACCGTTTCGTGTAGTTTCTTGCGAGCGATCCTTCAACAAATATTAGATATTCACAATTCTGTAAGACATTTGAAATAACTGTTACATAATCAGATAGCAGTGTGCATGCCTTGAGTGTATCTGTACAATCGAAGGAACTCAATATATGTGGAGTTTTGTGACATGTACTTGTCTGTATCTATGTCTGGTGTATCATAGCACTGTATGATTATACCACTCCGACGACAGGTGCAGCGTAGACGGCGAAATTGAACATTGATGTTCCGATGTCAGATCTGGGCATTAGCTTCTGAGAGGTCCTGTCAATCTGAGAGGTCCCCTCAACCTGAGAGGTCAGCCTGAGAGGTCCACCAGCCTGAGAGGTCCACCAGCCTGAGAGGACCTCTCAGCCTGAGAGGTCCTCTCAGTCCCATAACATATTAGACCTGAGAGGCCTCTCAGATACATTTTCACTAGGGCTGTGTTATCTCTTCTGCGATGCCCGGGTGGGCTGGGTTTCCAACCTCATTTCGTCAGACTGACAGACTGCACTGAAAAGTTCATCGTGCGCTATCCTGTGGGAGCTCCGTAGAACATGATCTTCGGCTATTTTTTCCGATGGGATAGCTCCTGAACATCCCTGTCAATCCTACTAATACTCGCTCTGCGAGAGTAATTACCAGTAATGAAACGCGCAGAATTATTTTTGACAAGTTCGATTGCATTAGTTAGTGTCTCTGAGCTAGCCGTGGAGTCATAGCCGTTAGCTGTGACGTACTGTGAACGGTTAGACAGGTAATAATGCAACCAAGAGAGAAGATTATGATCAAGATTTAGTTTACTTAGTTTAAGTAATAGAAGTTTATGACATGCTTTATCAAAGGCTTTAGAGAAATCGAGAAATATACAGTCAGCAGATGAGTTACGATACAAAATTCGGTGAAGTTTGTGAGTGAAAGAAATAAGTTGTGTTTCACAGGAAAATTTCTTGCGAAACCCATGTTGCGCGTGAGAGAAAAACGAGTTTGTTTCACGAAATGACGCTAAATGTGAGAATAAAACGAGTTCTAACAAGAGGATAGAGAGGTAGCAAGCCAGCTGGTGGTATAGACCCATAACTTAAAAACCCGATACTAGGGGACAAAAGAACGACAAACACAGACAAGGTGAAAGATAGAAGTCACTGAAAAGGTTAGCCAGCTGTAGGACTCGAACCCACATCTTCTGGATTACCGGTATGTTCAACAGACAAGGTCTCACAAACGACAAACGACAAACACAGACAAGGTTTTTTGTCCCCTAGTCTCGGGTTTTTAAGTTATGGGTGTTCTAACAATTTGCAGGGGATGCTGGTGAGGGAAATAGGACGATAATTAGACGGCGAAGATTTACTCCCGGATTTGTGTATTGGAACCACCTTCCCGCCTTTCCAATCATTAGGAATTGTATGCGTATTGAGTGACCGCTGGAACAGTTTGGAGAGTATGATTGATGTGTATTGTACAGTGCTCTTCAAAAACTTTGTATTGATTTCGTCAAAACCACGAGTGGCGTCGGACTCCACCGACGCCACTCGCTCGAACGTCGCCCACCTACGCATTGCTGATGAAGGCCCAATAAGGCCGAAACAGCTGTCCAATGCTGGTGTGGCGATGTTTGGGACTTATAAACATATGTTCAACGTGCAGCCAAAGAGGCTATGCTATTTTTTTTTAATATATATATATATATATATATATATATATAGATTAGAAGCTTAGGAGGGCGGTTGACCACGAGAATGAAATAAGCAGGAAAAATCAGAAGACGACAAAGAGCTTACAGGAAAACACAAAGGGGAGTTTATTAAGACATATAGGGATAGGGGTCGACGTTTCGGCAGTCAGCGCTGCCTTCGACGGGACTGGGGTTTGGTGACAAGAACAAGCTTTATATATGGGAGAGGGTTATGTACAAGGGAAAGAGAGCAGCGCATGCGCTTTTGTCATGACTAACATAGGTTGGTGACTAAGTGAAAGGGGAATGACCGGGTCTGTGCAGCAGGACCTTGAGGAAATACCCGTGAGCCTGAAAAAAAGAGACAAAAGAGTGTATGTATTGTGCTGGATTAGGAATGCAGGTTGCGAATAGTAGAAAGGATTCCTGGATCTTCGTTTATCTGACACTGAAATTTATGAATGAGATAAGACTCGCGCTGTTCCCTGAGCCGCTGGGAAAGAAAGCCTGACTGCAGGATGAAAATAGATATATTGGAAATTGAGTGTCCTGGTTTACTGAAATGGCGCGACACTGGCAGATTAGGTTTCTTCGCGACGTCAGATTTGTGGTTATTGAATCGCGTTCTAAATGAAGTAGCTGTCTGTCCGATATATTGGGCGTTGCATTCATTACATTGAAGAAGATAGACAACATTGGAAGAATTACAGTTAAAGTCGCCATTAATGTTGACCCGATAATTTGAATTGGTACTATCTGCAGAGTTAGCGGCTTGCATTGATTTACAAATTTGGCATCTAGTTGCATTACAAGGGTGGCAACCAATGTTATTTTCTGGAAGTTTGTTAATTTTGGCATTTACTAGTCTGTCTTGGATGTTCCGCGCCCGGCGATAACTTACGCGCGGTGGCTGTGAGAATATTTCCTTCATCCGATCAGATTGTGAAAGAATTGTGTAGTGGCGGTTGAGTATCCGGCTAATGTTAGGAACGCTGCCATTGAATGTGACAGTGAGATTTACTGCAGAATTACCATTGGCTCGAGGAGATCTTTGGAGCAATTGTTGGCGATCTGTGGATCTTGCTCTGGCTATAGCGTCTTTAACAAGTTTGTCCGGGTATTCACGATCAATGAAGGTTTGTTCTAGTCGTTGGAGATGGTTGTTTAGTTCGGCATCGTTAGTGCATATTCTGCGGTAGCGCAATGCCTGACTATAAGGTATGGCTAATTTAGTATGCCTTGGATGGCAACTGCGGAACGATAAGTATTGCTGAGCATCTGTAGGCTTCCGGTATAAGTTGGTTGAGATGCCGCCGTCTTGTAACTTGACTTCCACATCCAAGAAGGTAACAGTGGAGGCGGAGTAGTGGGAGGTAAATTGAATGTTAGGGTGAATTTGGTTGAACCGGTTGATGAACGTGAGAAGGTCGCTTTCAGAATGAGGCCATATGATAAAAATATCATCTAAAAATCTCTTGTACACAAGTGGTTTCAACACGGAACATTCGAGAAATGTTTCCTCCAGGGATGCCATGAAGATATTTGCATAGTTGGGGGCCATTCTCGTGCCCATAGCTGTCCCGTTAACTTGCAGATAGTGCTTGTTATCAAATTCAAAGTTATTGGAGGTCAAAATAAGTGTTAGCAGTTCGGTGAGGACAGTAGGATCATACGGCTGGTCAGGTTGATTTTTGTATGCTGAAACGGCCGCTGCTATACCATCTGCGTGGGGAATATTAGTGTAAAGGGACGTGACGTCTAACGTTGCCAAGAGACAGCTTGAGGGAACGGTTACTTGCGATACAGTTTGAAGGAAATGGTTGGTATCTTTGACGTAGGAAGGTAATTTAGGGGGGATAGATTTGAGAACGTGATCGACGAAGGACGATATATTTTCTGTAGCGGTACCGTTACTGGACACAATTGGTCTTCCGGGATTGCCTGGTTTATGTATCTTAGGGAGCATGTAAAATCGGCCTGGTTTAGGGTCTTTAGGAAGTAAGTATTCGTAGAGCGCATCGCCAATTTTCTTAGTGGTCTTTAACCGTTTTAGTGTTTTACATATATCTGCGGCAATTTCATTAGTGGGGTCGGATTGGAGAGGTTTGTATAAGTCTGCACAATTAAGTTGACGGAGTCCTTCCGCCACATAAGCTTGCTTATCCATTACGACTATGGCACCTCCTTTATCAGCCTGTTTGATGATGATACCTTCGTTGCTTTCTAGCGCGGACAAGCTTTGCTGTTCTGCTTTCGTAAGATTGTGCCGGAATTTCCGATTGTTTGAGCTTGCATAAGTACTGAGAATATCTTTCTGAACAGCTTTGATATACATATCAAGACTTTTATCTCGGTTCGGGTTGGGAGTAAAATCGGATTTTATACGGAAAGGATTTAGATTTGATTGCGGTTTGTCGTAGAAGTATTCCGTAAGGCGTAGTCGCCGCGCAAAGTTGTCAAGATCCAGATGTAGCTGATATTCATCGATTTTACTGTTATTGGGACAAAACGATAATCCCTTCTCCAGTAGAGAGATTTCCGCGGGTGTAAGGTCACGGGAAGAAAGGTTCACTACGCTAGATTTGGTTAGTGTGGGGATGTCGGGGGCAAACTGGCTGTTGCTGTCTAACGGAGTATCTGGACGTAGTTGTGAAGTATTGCTACTGGCTTCGGAATTAGAGGATGCCGAATCTGTGGAATTATTATGAGTTGGAGGGCAATCGATTTTGTCTCTAAATAATTTCTTTTGCTTTCGGAGCTTCAGGTGGACGTTTTTCTTTTGGAGGAATTTGTCTAACTCTGATCTATGAGAATGTGACAACGGGGTAGTGCTGTTAATGGCGTCGGCGTCTTCGGATAGAGACTGGATAGTATCTTGGCAGTGAGAAATTAGAATTTTAGTTAGGTCTAAAGATGCTTTGTTAAGAATGGACAGCCATTGCACATTGCGTTCATGGTTCAGGGGGAAGGTTGATGTTTTTTGGATTTCTAGCCCACGCGGAATCCTGTCGTTTTCATGATAAGTAGCCAAAGTATCACGGTGGGAGGTGTAGCGTGCAACTTTATCCGCGATTTTTCTGAGCTTAAAGAACGCCTCAGTGCTACTGCTGACAATTTGTGGAGAGTGAATTGGTACTGACTCACCGGCTAGTCAATCCTGCTGCTTGGATCGTGACGATTTCTCGGCACGTGTGCTTCTTTGTGTCCATGCTGCAGCCTCCTGGAGTGTCGGCCATACGGGGTCCGGCGTTCCAGTGCTTGCTGTACGTGTGGGTAGGCGACGGAGCAGCCGGGGTACCAGGGACCGCAGTCGGTGTGCGATCTGGGTGACTCCTTCAAAACTGGGGTGGAGGCCGTCAGCTGCAAGGACTCTGGTTGGGGGCTGTCGGTGGAAACCATGGTCCAGGAAATACAGGTCACGGGCACTTCGGCACAGGGTCATCAGTCGTTGGTTGAACGCAAACGCCCGGGGATTGCATTGGAATTCGCGTCGCCTGTCAAGATAAGAACGACGGCGGTTGTAGGATCTGGGTAAGATAAGGGTACATACCACAAGTTCGATGTTTCCCCGAGAGCGAATGTGGTCGATGAGTTGCACATAGCGACGGATGGCCATGTCGGGATCGGTGTCCGGCATGTCATTCGTCCCACAGTGCAACACCACGACACGAACACTTGTGGGCAGCTGGTCCACCTCTTCTTTGAAGTCTGCGATTCGGCCTCCGCTCTTGGACACGAACATTGTCGGGGCAGTACGTGATCTGGGGTCGAAGTGGAAACGGAGATATTTAGTTTGTGAGTCACCAAGTACAGCTATGACAGGAGCATAAAAAGGGTACTTCCTGATGGGCATCTTTGGTCCTCCTCTGTCGGTGGTCATCGTAGAAATAGATTAGAAGCTTAGGAGGGCGGTTGACCACGAGAATGAAATAAGCAGGAAAAATCAGAAGACGACAAAGAGCTTACAGGAAAACACAAAGGGGAGTTTATTAAGACATATAGGGATAGGGGTCGACGTTTCGGCAGTCAGCGCTGCCTTCGACGGGACTGGGGTTTGGTGACAAGAACAAGCTTTATATATGGGAGAGGGTTATGTACAAGGGAAAGAGAGCAGCGCATGCGCTTTTGTCATGACTAACATAGGTTGGTGACTAAGTGAAAGGGGAATGACCGGGTCTGTGCAGCAGGACCTTGAGGAAATACCCGTGAGCCTGAAAAAAAGAGACAAAAGAGTGTATGTATTGTGCTGGATTAGGAATGCAGGTTGCGAATAGTAGAAAGGATTCCTGGATCTTCGTTTATCTGACACTGAAATTTATGAATGAGATAAGACTCGCGCTGTTCCCTGAGCCGCTGGGAAAGAAAGCCTGACTGCAGGATGAAAATAGATATATTGGAAATTGAGTGTCCTGGTTTACTGAAATGGCGCGACACTGGCAGATTAGGTTTCTTCGCGACGTCAGATTTGTGGTTATTGAATCGCGTTCTAAATGAAGTAGCTGTCTGTCCGATATATTGGGCGTTGCATTCATTACATTGAAGAAGATAGACAACATTGGAAGAATTACAGTTAAAGTCGCCATTAATGTTGACCCGATAATTTGAATTGGTACTATCTGCAGAGTTAGCGGCTTGCATTGATTTACAAATTTGGCATCTAGTTGCATTACAAGGGTGGCAACCAATGTTATTTTCTGGAAGTTTGTTAATTTTGGCATTTACTAGTCTGTCTTGGATGTTCCGCGCCCGGCGATAACTTACGCGCGGTGGCTGTGAGAATATTTCCTTCATCCGATCAGATTGTGAAAGAATTGTGTAGTGGCGGTTGAGTATCCGGCTAATGTTAGGAACGCTGCCATTGAATGTGACAGTGAGATTTACTGCAGAATTACCATTGGCTCGAGGAGATCTTTGGAGCAATTGTTGGCGATCTGTGGATCTTGCTCTGGCTATAGCGTCTTTAACAAGTTTGTCCGGGTATTCACGATCAATGAAGGTTTGTTCTAGTCGTTGGAGATGGTTGTTTAGTTCGGCATCGTTAGTGCATATTCTGCGGTAGCGCAATGCCTGACTATAAGGTATGGCTAATTTAGTATGCCTTGGATGGCAACTGCGGAACGATAAGTATTGCTGAGCATCTGTAGGCTTCCGGTATAAGTTGGTTGAGATGCCGCCGTCTTGTAACTTGACTTCCACATCCAAGAAGGTAACAGTGGAGGCGGAGTAGTGGGAGGTAAATTGAATGTTAGGGTGAATTTGGTTGAACCGGTTGATGAACGTGAGAAGGTCGCTTTCAGAATGAGGCCATATGATAAAAATATCATCTAAAAATCTCTTGTACACAAGTGGTTTCAACACGGAACATTCGAGAAATGTTTCCTCCAGGGATGCCATGAAGATATTTGCATAGTTGGGGGCCATTCTCGTGCCCATAGCTGTCCCGTTAACTTGCAGATAGTGCTTGTTATCAAATTAACAGCAAAGCTTGTCCGCGCTAGAAAGCAACGAAGGTATCATCATCAAACAGGCTGATAAAGGAGGTGCCATAGTCGTAATGGATAAGCAAGCTTATGTGGCGGAAGGACTCCGTCAACTTAATTGTGCAGACTTATACAAACCTCTCCAATCCGACCCCACTAATGAAATTGCCGCAGATATATGTAAAACACTAAAACGGTTAAAGACCACTAAGAAAATTGGCGATGCGCTCTACGAATACTTACTTCCTAAAGACCCTAAACCAGGCCGATTTTACATGCTCCCTAAGATACATAAACCAGGCAATCCCGGAAGACCAATTGTGTCCAGTAACGGTACCGCTACAGAAAATATATCGTCCTTCGTCGATCACGTTCTCAAATCTATCCCCCCTAAATTACCTTCCTACGTCAAAGATACCAACCATTTCCTTCAAACTGTATCGCAAGTAACCGTTCCCTCAAGCTGTCTCTTGGCAACGTTAGACGTCACGTCCCTTTACACTAATATTCCCCACGCAGATGGTATAGCAGCGGCCGTTTCAGCATACAAAAATCAACCTGACCAGCCGTATGATCCTACTGTCCTCACCGAACTGCTAACACTTATTTTGACCTCCAATAACTTTGAATTTGATAACAAGCACTATCTGCATGTTAACGGGACAGCTATGGGCACGAGAATGGCCCCCAACTATGCAAATATCTTCATGGCATCCCTGGAGGAAACATTTCTCGAATGTTCCGTGTTGAAACCACTTGTGTACAAGAGATTTTTAGATGATATTTTTATCATATGGCCTCATTCTGAAAGCGACCTTCTCACGTTCATCAACCGGTTCAACCAAATTCACCCTAACATTCAATTTACCTCCCACTACTCCGCCTCCACTGTTACCTTCTTGGATGTGGAAGTCAAGTTACAAGACGGCGGCATCTCAACCAACTTATACCGGAAGCCTACAGATGCTCAGCAATACTTATCGTTCCGCAGTTGCCATCCAAGGCATACTAAATTAGCCATACCTTATAGTCAGGCATTGCGCTACCGCAGAATATGCACTAACGATGCCGAACTAAACAACCATCTCCAACGACTAGAACAAACCTTCATTGATCGTGAATACCCGGACAAACTTGTTAAAGACGCTATAGCCAGAGCAAGATCCACAGATCGCCAACAATTGCTCCAAAGATCTCCTCGAGCCAATGGTAATTCTGCAGTAAATCTCACTGTCACATTCAATGGCAGCGTTCCTAACATTAGCCGGATACTCAACCGCCACTACACAATTCTTTCACAATCTGATCGGATGAAGGAAATATTCTCACAGCCACCGCGCGTAAGTTATCGCCGGGCGCGGAACATCCAAGACAGACTAGTAAATGCCAAAATTAACAAACTTCCAGAAAATAACATTGGTTGCCACCCTTGTAATGCAACTAGATGCCAAATTTGTAAATCAATGCAAGCCGCTAACTCTGCAGATAGTACCAATTCAAATTATCGGGTCAACATTAATGGCGACTTTAACTGTAATTCTTCCAATGTTGTCTATCTTCTTCAATGTAATGAATGCAACGCCCAATATATCGGACAGACAGCTACTTCATTTAGAACGCGATTCAATAACCACAAATCTGACGTCGCGAAGAAACCTAATCTGCCAGTGTCGCGCCATTTCAGTAAACCAGGACACTCAATTTCCAATATATCTATTTTCATCCTGCAGTCAGGCTTTCTTTCCCAGCGGCTCAGGGAACAGCGCGAGTCTTATCTCATTCATAAATTTCAGTGTCAGATAAACGAAGATCCAGGAATCCTTTCTACTATTCGCAACCTGCATTCCTAATCCAGCACAATACATACACTCTTTTGTCTCTTTTTTTCAGGCTCACGGGTATTTCCTCAAGGTCCTGCTGCACAGACCCGGTCATTCCCCTTTCACTTAGTCACCAACCTATGTTAGTCATGACAAAAGCGCATGCGCTGCTCTCTTTCCCTTGTACATAACCCTCTCCCATATATAAAGCTTGTTCTTGTCACCAAACCCCAGTCCCGTCGAAGGCAGCGCTGACTGCCGAAACGTCGACCCCTATCCCTATATGTCTTAATAAACTCCCCTTTGTGTTTTCCTGTAAGCTCTTTGTCGTCTTCTGATTTTTCCTGCTTATATATATATATATATATATATAAACTTGGACTTTAAAATTTAAACTTGGACTTGGACTAATAAAAAATAATTAATTTTATTAGTTTTATTAAATTAATAGTTAAGTTAATAGTCAAGTTAAATTAATTTTATTAGTCCAAGTCCAAGTTTAAATTTTAAAGTCCAAGTAATTAAATTGATATTTGATTAACAATATATATGGGTGTCTCAGTGAAATCCCATGGCTAAATAATTTACGAATGGGTGCACCAATGGGTGCACGAAGAACTTTCTTTTTTACAAGTACCTGTCCGATACCATCTAGAAACCGCGCAGCGTGTGAATGAGGGCGAGGTGAGCCCCTCGCCCTCATTCATGCGGTGCGCAGCTTGTAGGCATTATTTAAATAAAGATTCAGATGAGTTTCATGACTTTTAAATCAGGGCAAAGTCGGCTTTAAAATAGGTACGACACCTTTTGGGACCTTCGGTGGACACCTTTTAGAGAAAAAACTGCCATCGGGTCATTTGTTGCAGTAATTAATTGGTTTCGGTTTACATATTTTTGTGGTGGGTGGTCGCAGTGAAGCGCAAGAGGACGCTCTTCCACTTCCTTATCCAACAACGAATTAGGGCTGGTGCACACTGCCACGTTCGCGCTTACGGTCTACGGGTTGCGCTTACGTAGTACCCATCTCGTTGCTGGCTACCCCCCCCCCCGTTCCTGCATCGTTCACATTACTACGTTTCGGCGCTCCGTCCCTGCAATGAGGAGCGGCCGCCTAGAGCGCCATCCTTCCGAAGTAAAGTGAAATAGAGCCACAGAGTAGCATGGCGTCCAGCACCCCGGTGCCGGCTGCTTTGGAAGACATTTCTTGACGATGTTCTTAACTGTTAATGTTCTTAACTGTTAATGTTCTTAACTTAACGCCATCGTCAACAGTGCAACGTACAATTCGCTACGTCGGACAGATTCATTGAGTGAAGATATCACCTGACAGACCCGCTGCTATGCTATTTGTCATCCATGAGTTTTCTTTTTGCGTGGCATCCCTGTAGTCGCTTCTTTTGCTATTGTATAGCCAGGGAAACTTCTCAACTTGGAGAATAAGAGCTTCTGAGACATCCAGTGTTTGCGCCATCTTTGCAAGGAGACGCGCGAGACAAAACGCATGCGCGGCATCCGAACTTTGCTGCCATCCTATTGGCCAGTGCGCTTACGGTTACGGAGCTTGCGAGAGAAAAGTTGAAGTTGCCTCAACTCCCTGCGGAAACGATCTTGCGGGCGCCGTCTCTTCGTCGTCATGGCGACCCCCACCGTAAGCGCCCGTAACCCGTAGCCGCAAGCGTAAATGTGACAGTGTGAACCAGCCTTTACACGTTCTTGAACTTAGTTCGCAACGGGGAGTCCTGAAGGAAAATTGAAAGCCTGTGATATCAAGGTGCTATGTGATTATCTGTGTTTTGTCCGTGCGATTATGACAGCGAAACGGCGCATATCAGTCAGATAAGCGAGGTGGGGACTGGCGTTATACGAGACGTGTTCGTGCTCAGGTACCCAATCTTAAACGTGTCACTCTCCCATAGCGCGCTAAATGCATCACTTCGACCCGTGATTCGCCACGAGCTTATGTGCGAGCCTATACCACAGCGGCTTTGGAGTGGGCCAACCTTGAATATAACGATAACGATCGATAAGTGAAAGTTGAAGGTCCGGGTCCTGTAGTCGAAATGTCGCTGTTGTGAATGGGGCTGCTGCTTCAGCTTCGTCTTGTCTCTTCCTTTTCTCTCTGCTTTGTTCTGTGTTGCACTGCCGCATTTAACGACTTCCTTCGCGCCCTCGTCACTGCCAGGCAGTTTTTCTACGTTTCGTGGCCACGTTTGTTATCACTGGGAATACTTCGGCGTTATCAAAACACACGTAATATCCTAGCAGCAGGGAATGAACCCAAGCAGCAAAATGTACTGAAAGTCGAGTGCAATAGGGGTGGACGGGTAGGTGGAAGGCCTTGAACAGACACATGAAACTAAAGAACATTGATAAGACACATACCGTCCACCCCTATTGCACTCGACTTTCAGTACATTGTGCTGCTTGGGAATGCAGGTTTTACAAAGGCACATACCCTGCCTCAAGAAAACGCAGTGGGCTCGCTCATAAACGCTGTCGCATTTAGTAACGCAGCTCTACCGAAAGAGAAATGAGAGCGGTCAGACATGGAAAACGTTCAACCTGAGAGGAGACAGACGGGAGAGCAAAAACAAGGGGGTCGCTCGCCGTGAGTAAGCGGGCTTCTAGTTGTCGTCCCATTTTCATATGTTGCCCGTCGAGACGAATAGAGATTATTATTTCACAACTACCCTCTTATTTCTAACAGTGGCGCGAGATGATGAAGGGTCTAAGTTCTGGAGGGAGAACCCAGATAAGCTGCATAAAGTAGAGCGAGATGGCTAACTTTGACAAATTGGATAATTTTTATTTCAGAGGCGAAGAAAGGAAAGAAAGGTAACGATCTCATGCTGTCGCCACTGTCCCTATCTTCGGATGCTGTCGGTCAACAGCTTATCATCATGATGGTTGAAGCAGTTTTG
This sequence comes from Ornithodoros turicata, assembly GCF_037126465.1. Taxonomy (NCBI): domain Eukaryota; kingdom Metazoa; phylum Arthropoda; class Arachnida; order Ixodida; family Argasidae; genus Ornithodoros; species Ornithodoros turicata. The sequence continues at coordinate 140,610,123 of NC_088201.1, forward strand.
TTTCTTGCGATCGTATGCCTATGGGACACTCCTTCTGGACGATGGAATACAGACGGCGAAGTGCAAGTGTTAGATGACAGCGATGCTGAGGCAGAGCGGGCGCTTGTCGAGAAAGTGGTATCAACCCAAGCTGTTTCTCGGTACACACTTGTTGTGCGTCGTCTAAAAAAACAGTTTCCTAATTTAACAGCCGTGCGTTCTCTGTGTTTCACCGTCAACCCTAAAGAATGTTTCGGCTTGCTTGGCGTGAATGGGGCTGGCAAGTCGACGACCTTCCAAATGCTGACCGGGTTGCTGACTCCAACGGCCGGGGACGCATGTATGGGCAACATGATTATGAGTGCTGGAGTTCGACAGGTTTGTAACCCTTTGTTGCATGTGATGGCATCTTTAGCTGGTCGTGCCGGTGTTTTGAACCGAAGCGGGAGAACCAGTCTCTTGCTCCGCAGCCGACGCGGAACAACCGTACACGAGCCGAACACGAACCGTAGCCGAGCTGAACACTTCAGCAATTCTTGATAACTTGAGGCGGGTTTTGTTATTTGTAGAAGCGTAAAACGATATGGGACCTGAATCTACCACTGCAACCACGCTGACGGCTTTCCCGTAGAAGGCCCCACAGGGACATGGTCATACTCTTCTGCGTTTGTTGTAACAGCACTAATAAAGCTGCTGAGATCCCTAGAGCACTTCTAATTGGAGTAATCAATCGCGAGGAAGCTGGCGAGCGCAGAGCACGCGCACTCCTTGACAACAAACTGTTGCAAAGCGCCTCGCCAAAGCGCTTTACAGCGAGTGGGGATGAGACGAACATACCATAACTGTCAGTCGATGTTGGGTGTCACGTAACGTCTTCCATGCGCTGCTTCTTCATTACAGTGGCAGTCTAAAATTGGCTACTGCATGCAGTATGGCGGCCTTATTGCAGAGCTGAATACATTTGAAACCCTATACCTGTTCGCTCGTCTACGTGGGGTTCCAGAAAAGGACATCCGTACTCTAGTGGACAGCATGATCAAGGTTGTGGATTTGTCGCTGCACGCGTATAAGGTTTCTGGCAATTATAGGTAAGCATAGCTTGATTCATTGATTTCAGCACGAGGATCCTCAGCAGCGATCTGGGATTAACACCCCTGTCACACGGCACTTTCAATGGGGATTGAATCCGATCCGCATGGAGTTTCTCAAGAGCGTTCGGTGCGCGATGCTGCTACAAGGTCCTACTCAATGCGTACTGAAAGGTTGACTTGTCGACAGGCGGCGCTAACAGCCCTGAGGCAGCAGTGCCGTGTATGCCAAAGGGAGTCTGGCCATTAATGGGACCTGCCTATACCTGAGGCTCCACCCACTTTTTGAAGTATCTAGCCAATCACAGGTCGAAATACAGTTGTCTATTGTTACATCCATCCAGTACTTATCCCTCACCCTTATTTACTGGGCGCTACCATTTTGGAGAAAATTGATGGATTTGGATTGAAACGGATATCACTGGTGACAGACCAAAACGACGGATTTTGCACCCACTTTTATCAACGCCATCTGCACGGAGAGAGGCATGTTGGGAAGGCTCAGAAATACAGAAATGGTGGCTGGCAGAGGTGATTGGCCAAGATGATGGTAAAACCGCTTCTTCGTAGCAGACGACAGCCGGTATGAAGTTTTATATCACGTAATGTAAGTACATTGAATCAAAAAGCAGCAAAGATGTATGTATAAATAAAATGCAATTATATAATGCAAAATCCTACGTATAATGTTCGTCGTCCTTGCTATTTTCCTGGTATCACGATCTTAACTAGGCCTAACGTTAGCGACGAAACATCCCATTTTCACGTAGATAATGATGACGGAGCGAAAGTTGAAGCTGATTTTGCAGATGCGTACATGAGGATCTCACAGTATGAAATTAAAGTAGTCTGTGAAATTTTTTTGTCACGAAATCTCCGCTTCGCCGTTCCAAGCACCATCCTCCATCTTGGAGAAAATTTGGTGTCATGGCAGCCCCCATGGAAAACGGTAACCAATGAAATGCGCCGAAGTTTGACTGACAGGTCGAGCCTCTTTTTTAGGCTCCTCCTAATGGCCAGACTCCCTTTGGCATACACGGCACTGCGAGGCAGTACCTTGGGATAGACAAATATGTTCCTAAAAAGTCGACAATAACCGCATCCGCTTCCGCATTGTGGTGTTTACTAGGCCTTTACGGGGGGCGGGGTGTCGAGAGTTGTCGAGATTAAACAAATTAGCAAACGCAGGCGCACGTCATACCTAGACTAAAACCGTAACCGTGAAATTCCATCGGCTTGTGTAGGAATATTTGCAAATTAATGTAATGTTCTTGTTGACTACACCAAATTCACTGGGTTCGAGGATGCCAACGACGGTCTTCAAGCCGTCTTGAGAATCTCGATCCCGTTTAACAAACTGGATCGGGTTGAGCAGTATCGGAGTTCGACCCGACTCTACCATGTCCGCGTAGCAGCGCCGGATCCGCATTGAACTCGATGAGCATTGGCTCAATGCGGATCGAAAGTGTTCCTGTGACAGGGGTATTATATACTTGGTCGCTTGTGAAACCTAAAACGCGAAAACGCTGCCACATGCATTCTGATGATCAAAATATTTCATAGAGTAGCGGTTTTGCGGCTGTGACACTCAGACTCACAAATGCAACACAATCCTCAAGGTGCTTAAGAACACGACAGAGGGGCCTCAATCGATACGAATATATATTTATCATGAGCCAGCTAGTGATTTTGATTTGATGCCGTCATCCTTAGTAGCACTTGTATTTTTTTACTTTCTTTTGCAAATAATGAATCTATCGGTTCAAAATAATATTTGCCACTAACACTTCAGCATAATAACGACGATAAAACCCGAGACAAGAAACAGAAAAAAGGACAACACGACAGGTTCTCAAACTCAGTAACCCCCTTTAATGGGTTGCGGAGTTTGAGAACGTGTCGTGTTGTCCTTTTTCTGTTCCTTGTCTCGGGTTTTATCGTCGTTATTACAATGTACCACACCGCCTGCACCCTTGCACTTCTACCATTGACGCTTCAGCATATTTCGAAGCAGTTATGAATCGTCTTTATTGGGCGCGCACCCATGTGACTACTTCTAATCTGTCGCAGCTGATGTTTACGTCTCTGAAAACTGCTGCATTGCTGCTATTGTCATGCTCTTCCCTTCTGGTATTTATCTCACTATGTCGGAAATAATTTTAGGTGTGGCATCTACAGGCCACTTCCTGTCGACCACTGTTGTAGTCCTACGATCAGTTTAGGGCCTTAGACAACTGTATTTCGTGGCTTCGGGGTTACCTTAAGCACAGCGAAGCCTTAGCGTATGCGTACGTTTCGCAACGAGGGACCCAATTTCGGCGTTATCAACGAACAAGGCGTACGACACCAGCTCAACCCAAAATCAAGCCCCTTGCACGTACAACACCGTCAAGCTGCAGCCGCAGTTATCCCATTTAGTTTGCGGAATCCACTTTACTTGAAGAATACAAGCTTCGACCATTAATGTTATTGTCGAGCTTATATGTATGATAAGCGCTGCGTTCTACAATGCGATTACCTCAACGTTTGACGGACATTCTTGCACCATGCAAGCTCCAGTATGGTCCCAGTGGTAGGAGGGCAAGGGTTATATGAGAAGCTTCATAGCTAATTCATTAGGTCATAAAAATACGATTTTGTATTTCAGAAAAAAAAATTATTTGTGACACCACCGGACGTCACCGGAGGAATAGTAATGTATTATGTAATATTAATTGATTATGTATTATGTACCGTAACAATTCATTCAAAAATTGGGCGGATCATTAAAGGAGGTGAGGACTTTTATCCGCAGTTACTGGTCTAACAGGTGTGACATTGATCTTCCACGCTTCGTAATTCTATTTCGTCCTTGAATACTAAGTCCTAGTCGTCCTTGAATACTTCTCCTTCCTTTCGTGTGAGCATTAATACGAAAATAATACTCGATCTACCGCATATCCCGATACCTCTATCCATTGTTGTTATGTTAAGCCGGAGTTTCTCTACTTTTTTGTCTAGTTATGTCGTCTCCCGGCTTTTGGAGTAGTTTTGCATCCACTGTTACGTCACTTGTAGAATCGTAGCACCGAAGTACACGCCAACGCGAAGGTACACATAACGTCGTCTGCTCTAGGCCGGAGAGCAGTACAGAAGCAGCGGGAAAACAATGACGAACTTGCGCGAGTTGTAGGATATGAGCCAAAAAGTTGGGCAGGAAATGTGGGACCGTGCAATATGCTTCTACGCGTTGTTCGCTTGACACGCGTTGTATTCTACGACGTGGTGCAGATCCCTTTCTTTCTCACTCTGACGACGAAGACGACGGCAGCAGGCGGCGTAGGCATATCGCCCACAAAACACGCGTAGCTGAAGAAGAAGAAAACGCGTAAAATATGCAGATAAGAAGAAATGCGTCGAAAAAAATCTTGCGGACCGACTGACTGCGTAACCGAGCCGAGGCAACCGTGATTGCATTAGTTAGATAGGCACCTATCGGATTCACCTGTATAAAAGGTGTCACAGCCAACAAGTCACCATTTTGTGCCGACACTGTCGGCGGGCCAGATTGATAGACATATGCGCCATATGTGATGACATATAAGCTTACAATGTCGCTCCCAAAATCTTATGTCCCAGTTCGCCCACGGTTTACACACACGAAATGGCAGCACATACAGAGGAATGCTTCAAGATATTATCGACACATTTAATTCATTAATGACAAAGTAGCGATCGATAGCCATCTTGGCGCCCTCTCGTTGGGCCTAAGTCACACACATTGCTCCTGGAACGCCACGCGTGGCGCCGCGGACAAGCGGAGACCTTTTGTTCCGTTATGGCCTCCTTTGTCTGTACGTTCTATTTCGAATCACCCTATAATGGAACGCCTCGCGAACTGCGCTGTATCATTCTGCGTTGTCCAATTATTGAAAGTGTACATCTACTACTCTTTGAAAAGTCATCGTATGCACATTTGCTGGGAGAAAGTTGGGAGTTCAATTGTTTCAGGAAGGAAATCCCCGGAAGCAGCCCTGAGGGGTATAGGTCTAGGGCGTCACCGGATAGTACTTGTCCTCGTTGGAGACCAAGCTCTCTAGCCTGGAAATCGTGTACATTGCTTGCATTATGCTCTCACCCAGGCAGCAGAGACCGCCGGGAAAATAATGAAAATGCAATAGGGGCTTAGGCTTGTGAACGTGCGACAGTCCACGACCAGTTCCCATTCGTGTAGGAATGGAGGTGGCAGAGCGCAAGAGAACATAAGACCGACCCCCGACGGCGCCCTGATCATTTCGCAGTCTGGTTTAGCTGTGGTCATGTGACCAAGAATATAGGATCACTCCCCTTTGCTGCTGTGATCAGTTCCCGATAATGAGACACGTATTTGGGGTGTCGCAACGGATTTCTCTTCCCTGAGTGTTAGGCGTAGGTTACGCGTCAACAGTGAGGAAACCGTTGCTTCCTGATGCAACAAAAAAAACATGTAAGATGCAGGTGTTTATTGCATTCCTCTAACGTGGGGCAAGTCATATGTGGGACAGATAGGCAGTGTCTGAACGACAGGCTGCGCTTACACCTATCTTCCCTGCAAACCCACACATGCAGCAACCTGGCCATGCACTGTCGCGATTGCGTATATGGAAGACACACGTGTGCTTAAGGGTGACTCTGACAGTCTCGCCAGAGAGATCTACAAAGGAGCACACGTTCACCATGGAGGTGAAAGATGTGTCAGCAAGCCATCAGTGGAGCTAGTGTACAAAGAGATTAGTTATTCTCAAGATTGTTCTTGATCGTCCTCCTTTCCTGTTCTTCTGTCTTTTTCGCTTCTTCGCCTCCTTTGGGAAGTAAAGCTTCAGTTGCTAGTCAGCGCTCTGTGTGTGCATTTATCTCTTCCTTATGTCCCGGCTCTGCGCTGTTCTCGCATAGCTTCACGGAAGATTTAGCAGTGAAGATCCTACCCCAAGAGTAAAACACAGTAAGGTTTCTTCACCTTCAAATATTTCAAATGGCTTATGTTGGTGCTACGGGACAATGCATCCTAAAGCTCTGCTTAACTCACACAGCTACCGTGCAAAGTACGGCACCGACATGGAGAGTCGGATACATGTATCTCCCTCTCTAGGCAAGCAGGCTAACATTGCAGGAAGACGTGTGGCTTATAGAATGAATGATGTACGAACACCCCGGTACGTCAACATGCCTTCCGCTGAACCACCTTCCGCTTTAGGCTTTGTTTTCCTTTGCATTCAAGGCCCATTAAGAGTATTTCCTGGTTTTGGTTTCGTGTGTGTGGTTCAGTTTCTTTCGGTTTCGGTTTCCCAAACTCAGGAACATCATTCTACATTCAGCCCACCAGCCGCTTGGCTCATATTGCTTTCTTCACTGAAATGCGACTGAGCGTCATCTTCTCCTGATACATTTTTGAAGCGTTTTCAACCATTCCAGGTAACTGACCTGAAACGCTTCCTCCAAGATGACGCGAATAAATTCGAGGAGTTCCCGTTTCTTATATTTTCCCGTCGACTGGGAAACAAGAGTATAGATACGTAGAAAACAGCACAGGGACGGGACACGAAGAAGAAACAAGCGCACACACACAGCGCTGACTAGCAACTGAAGCCATTTTGGCCGCCTTTTTGGCCGCCTCCATTGGGAAGCGTTACTTCCCAAAGGAGGCAAAACCGAAAAGGAGAGAAGAACATGAAAGGAGGACAGTTCAGGAGCACTCTTCAAGGTAACTAATCTCTTTGTACAATAGGTCCACTAATGGCTTGCTGACACATCTTTCACCTCCAATATGAATTTGTGCTCCTTCGTAAATTTCCCTGACGAGCTTGTTGGAGTAGCTCCTAAGTACACGTGTGTCTTCCAAACGAGGTCGGCATCCGCAACCGCGACGGTGCATGGTCAGGTTGCTGCCTGTGTGAGCTTGCAGGGAGGATGAGTGTTCGCGCAGCCTGCCATTCAGACACCGTCCTGTCTGCCCCACATATGACTTACCGTACGTCAGAGGAATGTCATAAATAACATTACACTTGCACTGGACGAAAGGCATTACATGCTTTTTGTTGCATCCGGAAGCAACGGCTTCCTCACTGTTGACGCGTCGGCACAACCCGCCTAACTTGTTAGGTGCAGTGAATACAAAGCTAACACCGGCACGCTAAGCAACTTTCGTTATGTTGTGGGAAACGGCGTGGACATATGGAATGGCCGCAATCCTGGATGGGCGATCATACCTGGGAGCCTCTTCGTGCTTCTTGTGCAACTTCCCGAGGAGAACCTCAGCTAAGCCTCTTATCAGCTGAACGGGAAAGCCCGCGGTTTCAAGCCTCAAAATTTGTCAAAAGAGCATAGACCACAGATGCGTTTTCCACGTATTGGGCAAGCAAAAATGACACCCCGCAGATAACGTGACCTGCCTTTACAGATAGCTTCCAAATGAAATGTAGAAAGGCCAGAACAAATTTAAAAGGTTTCCTCCGGCGCCGCACGTGGCTCTGTAAACCCACCACTCTCATTGCGCATAGACGTGACGTATGTCCAGCGAGTGGGCGCCAAGATTGTTATTCAAGCCTGTCTGGCTCCCGCCAAGTGCGAAGGTCATGCGCGGTGCTTCTCGTGACCATTATTATTATTGTTGTGGTGGTGGCGGTGCTGGAGTCATAGGACGGAACTGATGTGGTGAATAGTGTGTGTTCAGAGTGTGTTCAGTGTGTTCAGTGCTAGTGAGTGACGTTTCGTCTTTTCTAGTGCTTTGTTCGCGTTGTCAGGAGAGCGCGATTGGCCTGGACACGCATGTATGTCCGAGAAGACCACTATATTGCTTAGTCCGCGATGAGTAGTGTATAGCCTTGCTCGTTAGAAGTATGTCTTTGTCTAGCCGACGTGTTTTCGATTACAAGTGACATTTGTCTCGCCTGCATGTTCGTGATTAAATGTGCGATTAATCATGCCCGATGAAAAGTGTATTAGCCATCGTTGTTCTGTACCCATGCATACTTTTCCCGTTGCTGGAATATTCGCGCACCTTATTCCCTCAATACCACTTTTTTTTTCTTTTTGCGAGGAAAGTCGCCGTGATGACGACGGTGCTGCCACCTCGAGTGCCGCTTTGCATTCCCACCCCAGATGTAACACCCACCAGGTGTAACCCGTGATGGTACAGCCCATGACCTGAAATAAGATGTGCCATTCCTGAGTCATTAACGAATTAAATGTGCAGAATAATGACTTAAATCAGTTAGGAAGTGATGTATGTGCAGTTAATTTTCCGAGTCATTTCAAGTGTGTATACAGATACAGATTTCTATATCACTGCCACATAGACATTGGGAGTAATGTGATAGGTTAACAACGCCCCATTAATGAATTGGGAAATGCAGTATTATTCGTCCGGAGACGTCTAAAAATGCTTGAGAGCGTTAAATGTGGGTAAAAAATTTCGACTTGGAATTTTCCCTAATTGTTTAGGCTTCTTATAGTACTCGAGTTTTCATTGGCCCTTACTATTGGTCGCAATCCCGATCCCCGAAGGGACGTATGCGCTCGCGAAATCCAAAACACGACGCAATGTACGAGCCCCTGTACTATTGGTGCATGACGGCGCTATTTGTTAGCGTCGGGTCTTTTCATGGCCTTGGACCATTTCAGTGGAGGCAATAAGAGAAAGCTGAGCATCGCAGTTGCCATGATAGGACTACCCGAACTGGTGTTCCTGGACGAGCCGAGTGCCGGAGTGGACGTTGTTGCTCGAAGGAAAATCTTCACCGTGGTGAAGAGAGTCAGGGCTGCTTCGGGGATTTCAATGATTCTGACATCGCATAGGTACGTATCACAAGATTAGTTCGTTTTTTTGCGCTGCATAGCAAAGCTGAAATGTTCCCGGCGAATGCATGGTTTATTAATCTTTTATTTACTTGAGCTGTACGCACTGGTTCTAATGGCACTTGTAATGAAAACGTGGAAAATAGGAGCAAAGGAAAATAGTAGCGAAAAAGAGACAATGTAGTTACGTCAAAGAGCGCGAGAGTGTTGGTGTTTCTGCGTCGTAATATCCTCTTTCAAATGTCGTCGTCATTGACTATGCAGAATTTCATCAGCTTAAATTCAGCAGTTATACGATAAGCGCAGTAATATACTATATCATCCTCCTCTGATGAGATAAAAAGAACTGTTACCCAAAACATAGGACCACTTCACAGAGACCTGAGTTATCGTTTAAGGCTGTAGTCATGTTCAGTCATGAATAGCATCATGGGTGTTGCAAATGAACTGCCTGACACATGCTTATTGCACTGAACTGTATAATTAAGGACTATATTATGGAAGGTATAATACCACAATTACCTGGAAGGTATAATTAACACAACGCTTGAAACACTGTTGGCTTCAGCTGGTCAGCTACAGAAAGAAAGAGATGCACTGAGAATACCGATCTTACGTTGAACAAGAGTATAGACGCATCACACTTCACCAACGGGCATCTCGAACACTGCCTTCAGCGCACCTCACGGCGGCGCCGATCACAACTGTGCAGGCGAGCACATCAATGCCGGCTGCAATGGCTGTCGTCTTGTATGGCGGCTTCGAGAAAATTGATTTGTTACGCGAATTCTTCAGAGATCAGCACTAAGCTTTAACTTGAATTGCCAGTGAGAGAGACATGGATGTAAGTGGTGTCAGGGCCTTTGTAGCTCCAATTGGAGCAGCAAAAATCTGCTTCTGGAAAAGGCATGAAGGAGGCCAATTGGCATTTTGGAGCACATATGCAGGACTTTGTTGTAGAAACGATGGTACGCAGATCGATTCCTTGAACATTTGAGATCCGCACAGGGTCAGGAATCATGGGAAGCAAGGCATTTGCTTAACGTAAACATTTTAATGTAATTTTGTATACTGATATATTTATATCAGTGTACAAAATATTGACTAGCTAGCATGACAAGTTAAAACGTGTACACACTCTTGAAAAGTAGTAATATTTTGTTGACCAGCTGGCGTGATTAGTTAAAACGTACACCGACGCCTGATAAACACCAGTACAACATGAAACTTTCCGCATTGCCTAGAGGCAGTCACAATACACAACCAGACAAACGTTGTACTTTTTGCGCTGCCCATGGAATCAAACTATGGATAATTGTATCAATGTGAGCACTGAACATGCAATTGATCCAGTTGTCCATAATTTGCTGTGCCATGGTCATCGCTGAGACTACAACGTTCGTCCGGTTCCTCCTTTTTCTTTATCTACGGGATACTGTCAATACCTTGAACGCGCTGGAGGAATTTTGGCAATTTTTACTTAGTGTCCTTCAGCAGAATTCTTGCACTCTCCCCCGTCACCGTGTCTTTTGACTTGACACCTTGGCTGACCAGTGTGTGATCATTCAAAAGAAGTTCTTGGAAGGATGCCACCTGCGATTGTTGCCTTTTTTCTTCTCACTTCCCCACCGTGTCATTTCGCGTATAGCCTCAGCACTTCGCTTTCTCTGTTCAGTTTCTTCTCGTTCCAGGCGTTCTTTTTATACTGTGTTCGAATTTTTTATAGTGGTTTCGAAAGCAGTTCATGTCTAGTTTAGGTGAGCCACTCGATTTGAACCTTGAAACCTACATACCTAGATGTGCTTCGAAATCCGCTGCTAGAATACGGCGCTGGGTGCCACAAATTCCTCTAAAGAGCTGTGTTTCACAGAAAGTTGCTGCAGCGGCGGCCATGCCATCTTCATGCGCCCATTGTTTACCGACGAGTGCCCTTGTACACTCCGCTCTCTAGCCGGTATTCTTTTCAGCTGTTGTCCCTCGCCCGCTGCCAGGAACGCGTAGCACTTCCGTTTGCAGGCGGTACCAGCACTCGCGAAGAAGTGCACTTGACGCCTGCAGCCAAAACACGCCTTGTCTTACACAGTGAGTCCCAGAAAACGCGCCATTGAATTATAATAGAAAAACGACGCTACCTAGAATCATGCGGTCAAAGGCAGTTCTTACTACGTTTTTGCCCCCTCGTGACGTGAATGTTATATGACGTAAGCGTTATTATGAAAATTTTCGCGAATTGAATTCTAAAATTTACCAACGAAAGGTCACTTTTTCCTCACCAATGTGAACACCGTGCCTAATTTACTTCGTTTGATAATTTATTTATTGATATCCATACCCTCAAGGGATATTGATATCCATACCCTATGAGTAGGGTTCTGCGTTTTCGATGTTTATTTGTGTTCGATGTAGTATTAATTATTTTTGGGCCGATTCGGCATATGTTTTTCGATGTTTATTGATTTTCGCGAAAGCGGTGTTTTTCGATGTTTTTCCTTGCTTGTACATGGTTTACGCGACAGTTATCGCCGATTAGTAAGTGCAATGTAATTTCAGTGCTGTTCGCGTCTAACGCAGCCTTAAAGGGATTATGAAATTATTTTTTTCTCGTCTTCATCAGAAAGAAAACCTTTTTCCGAGTCTTGAACCAAAATTTTACCTTCATCATGCGAGGAATATTCTCAGGAGCGAATTTAAACGGAGCGGCGAAGGGAGGACAGCTATCGCCGTGCCGTGGCAAGCTGCCGAGCGGAGACACAGCGAGCAACTTGACGGGACACCAGCCGGCTCGGCAACACGACATTGTGACGTGCTGCTGAGCCTCAGGATCGCGCGTATGCGTTCGTCGCGAGTGGAAATCTCTATGACGGCAGCTTCCGCGCGATGGTCGCAGTCCATCGCAGTCGGATCCTGTGGTTTTCGTCGACATGCCGGGACGATGATGAATAGTTGGTTGCCCTAATTTACTTCAATATTCGCCTGGCATGCAATGCCTCATGCTTCCCAGTGACGAGACGGACAGCTTTTGACGCCACGAAGCAATCGGAGCGCCGGAGTGGAAAGACGTTGTGGTGCCATCGACTGCTCGTGTTTTTAGCGGACATTTGCATGATCGAATTTACGAAGGGTACGCTGAATCTCTTCAACGTACTGGATAACGAGCTCAGTGTCGTCTGAAACAAGGTGTAGCACCATCACAATACCTGTCCACACCGGGGAAAGAACATCCACCTAAACGGCGCAAAGGTGTGAGTATTTTTCGTTATTGGGGCTAACAAAGGTCTCTCAGTCCGTGTGGTTCAAATGCTATCACATATTTCAGGATTTCGTAAACAGGTTAATTCTCATCTGCGTGACTCTGCACCCTGCCGCCGCTTATGGCACGGAGAGAGTAAAAAGAAAAAAAAAGAAAGTAGAAGTTACCGAATCTAGTCCCTAAACTCAGGTGGTGCACTGTTGATAAAAGTACACTTCGTTTAGCATGATCTTAGAAACCATACTTCAACAGAATATTTATGTAATATGTTGAACATACGTATCCGTTCTTTTCTCTTCACTCGTCTGCTTTTTTTACAGGTGACTTCCTCAGCTGGGCCTGAAACCCCTTAGGTGAGACAGCATGATCATTGCAATCCGCTATTCAGAGCAGACAAATGCTGTGCACCCTGCTTCCAGATTCCTTACTTCCAGTTTTTTTTTTACCTTTTTGTTATTTGATTTACAGTTTGCTGTATCATGTGCACAAATATGATATTGAGGGGGGGCATTTTCTTGTTTACACTTCTTATCTTATAATCATTGCTCAGTTAGATTACATCATTTGCATTCACCGGAACTGGAGTTGTATACTGTGTTATTTTCCTCTCTCAAATCAGGGCAGCCCATGTGTATGGCAGCTGAAGTCTTTCACCAGGGTAACATGCCAGAAGAACTCCAGCAAGTGCTCTGCAGGTCACCTCTAATTTAAAGGAACGTACCTTTGATGCATTATTCAGTACATCAAAGCAGGCGATTAAATGCAGAGTAAAAATGCACTATGTCCTTATGAGATTTTGTTCCTGCTACAACTCCGCACTTTGTTTCACATTACCAAAAAATAACCCTACCAACCATTATCATAACAGTGGTGTACTACTGTGCTCAACCTGTTCACCTTGCACTGGGCATCCCGCATGCCTGTGCAGCTACTTGAGCCCTTAATTGCTGGTAACACTGGTGCCAATACAGTTGTTAGATGAGCTGTGTGACAGTGTAAAATAGAACGTATCCTGTGTTCTATTAAAAATAAAAATTATGCATGTATAGCATATAATGTGTATATGCAGATGTTAGGTCTTAGTTATTGTACTATTTGAGCGAAATGTCGACATTTCAGCTGTTTGAGCCTGATGCCCTCGTCCTTGACGCACATACAAGTGTGGCCACACCCTCGGAGGAACCTGCATAGCTGAAGACTCTGTCCCGGTGGCAAATGGAACAGTTCTTTCACAATGGAAGCAGATTTCCGTCAGAAGACCAACAAGCAGTTTACTTGAAATAGTACCAATTACTTGTCGTTTTTTTTTTGCAAAATATTGGGCATGCTATGTGAGCATTGGGAATTTTTGCTTCCTTCCAGTTGCCTCAACTGGTGACTTCAAGCTTACGTAACACAATAATATAAGATGGCAATGAAGCAGGCGAACTGGTGTCGTTAGATTGTGTCCCTCAGCCTTAGGGTTATGGGTGTATTGCACAGCATTAGAAACCTGGTTGAACAATAAATTTGTGAAACGACAAACAGTTACCAGAAATAACTAGGATGTGCAGAATACTCTTACGCAATACGCTGCGGTTGAGTTTCTGTAGGCATGGTGGTTGGCAATTACGACGTGCTCAACAATAAATACATAATACGTGACGTGCTCATGAATAAATTCTTGCATGACGGAAGGAAATACAGCCATCTGTGGAACAATAAATGCAGAGTAAATCAAAATCTCCTGAAGGAGCGAAGCTGCTTTGAATAATAACAGCAATGATGACGAAGAACACGAGTTGAAACAAAGGAAAACAAAACATTAGACCACACAGTGCAAACAAATCGAGCAACAAAGAGGGCATCTTCCAAATATCACAGGCGCACTTCACAACGCACTTCCTTTGTTGTCAGATTGCAAACACGTAACGTAAACATAACTGCCATTGACGTAAATATAACTGCAACGCCAAGCAACCACCAGACACTTTCCATAGGTGACGGCGATACAACCAATACACGTTGCGGTGAATAGCTAGAGGCCAACGTAACTCGTCAGCAACACTCTCAAAGCCACGGAGGTGCGCGAGTTCCTTGTTGTGAACGGCCGCAGAGCAGAGGACGAATACATTCGATGAAAAAGTACAGCTCACATGTCATACTTGCCAGCTCAAGTGTAAAAAACGATTCACACACAAGACGCTGTTCATTATTCGCATCTTCGCGAGGGCGCTCGGCCTCTCGCGGTGGTTTGCGAAGCTCCAAGTGGAGGGGACTTTCCGAGCGGGAGTGCCCGAAACGCATAGCATCAGCATGGATGGCGCGGGATGACGAAAGCAGGTAACCCTAGAGGCAAACGTTACTGCTGAGTGCCGGGATGCAAAAGTACACAAGGGAAGGACAGATCTCTCGCATTTCATAAATTTCCGCACAAGGACCAGAAATGCAAAGCTAACGGCCGCCTAGTCAACCGCCGGAAAGAGTGTGCGCGTACGCTGAAGATTGGAAAAGCTCTCACTAGCAGCATGATCGTTTGCTCTCGTCACTTCAAAGCAGGCGATTATTTCTTTCCTGGTAAGTGCATGTGCATTGGTTCATGCAAACACACCAAGTTCTAACCTGTTTATTTTCTCTTTTGCAAGACATGCCATGCGACAAACGGAGGTTGAAAAACACAGCCATCCCATCATCTAATCTACCGGTATCGTCAATCCGCAACGTAGAAAGGGAGGACAGAAAGAAGAAGAAGAACGCAGAAAAACGTAAAGGGAGGTAAGACAAGAGGCCTCATGCTAAAGCCACTGCCGCGATGGTGAGTTCGTTTGCGGTTTGCCCGTAACCCCACAGCAGGAGTGATCTCGTTGCGCGAATTTTTAGAACAGTGCAAGAAAGCGCAGTGTAATGAACAGTTGTCTGTGGAACAACATGCTACCAGCAATGCATGGATGAGATAAGCCTCTAACTTTTTGTTTTTCAGAGTGACCTGTGTCACAGCTCAACTCTGGCTTGTGCTGAGCATGAGCTTGTTTCTATGGGGGAACAAGACAAAGCAGATCAGTTAGAAGCAGAAGCTAACCCAACCGGTGAGGACTTAAATGCAGCAGAAATACCTCTGAGTCTTGGTGAAGCGCCTACAATGTTACCAGCTACCATCCGTACACAGGAGGCGGAACTGCAAGTGAAAACAGGAGACTTCGCAGTTACTTTCTTGTCACTTATAAATGACAACAACATCTCGTCTGTGACAGGACTACGTAGTGTTGCTCTACTGGACGAATTATCAAGGCTGCTCGAGAAGAAGATGCAAATGTCGTCAAGGGTCCTCACGTCAAAAAACAAGGTCGCAATGGCAATGATGGTCATCAAGCATACACTGTCATTGGATTGTGTGTCCAACCTATTTGGATGTGCTCCATCCACTTGTGGTAAAGCTGTCAAGTACACAATAAGTGGACTCTCAGCATTTTTTGAAACAGCTATCACTTGGCCTTCTAAAGAGGAGGTTTTAATGAACCTTCCAAGCTGTTTCAAGCCATTCTCAAAAGTATGTGTTCTGCTTGATTGCACAGAGACCCATGTGGCTCAGCCGAAGTGCCTGAGATGCTGCATTCATACGTATTCACAGTACAAGAGAGGACAGGCACTCAAGTACTTGATTGGTATTTCACCGGCCGGCCTTAATACATATGTCAGTAAAGGCTACGGAGGTAGAGCCTCTGATAGGGCAATTTTCGAACAGAGCCAGCTCGTCAAGAAGCTTTTACCTGGAATCGACCACACAATGGTGGATAAAGGCTTCCTAATTGAAGATACCTCTGAAAACCACATGATTAATGTCATCGGACCACCATTGTTGAGACAGAAAAAAACAACTGTCTAAGCAAGAAGCGCTTCAGACAAAGGAGATAGCTACAGCAAGAGTGCACGTGGAACGTCCAATCCAACGAATGAAGATATTTAAAATGTGGAGGTACAAAGTTCCATGGCATATGGTTCCCGTGGCAGACGATGCTGTTATCATCACAGCAGCCCTGACAAATCTGTCAAGGCCAATCATTGCAGACACACGATTTTTAGGAGTAATGTGTACCACATCATGAAAAATACAAGTGCTGGAATATGAGAAATGTGGACTTTGCAGGGTGTATTTCAAACTTTGAGACAAGAAATCTTCATGTACAGCATACATGTTCTTTATTTACAAATTATCACAGTTCATGTTGCTGCTGCAGCGAGGACAGGAACGATATATGTGAAATAAACCTGCTTCAGGCGAGTCAGCATTTTCCATGCAAAGCACGTGTCAAACGGCACTTCAATCCTCAGGAACGAATTATCTGAGCTCACAAAAATCACGAAGTCACACACAGGTACATTCAACACAGCCATGCAACATTGTATCTGACCATAATAGCTGTGTCTCTTCTTCAAGGACCGCTGTACATTATGCTCAGTGAGAAAATTGCAGCTCTCTAGTGTATCTGCAGTACCACGCTTTTTCCCTTAGCGGGGCACTTTATTTCCTGCAACCTAACTGGTAAGGCATTCTCAATAACAATCCCGTCAGGGGTGCACCCAAGCCATGGGTTTGGTTTGCAAATAATGAAGCCTGTAGTTATCACAGTGGCGTGCATACGATCGGCATACGGCTGTCGTGCAATGGGTTTCATTTTTTGACCGTATCTAGTAGCAGCGTTGCCCCTGAAGGACGAATGGAGTGTAGCTCGGATTTTCTTGTCCCACTCGGTCTTCTTGTAGGTGTACAGTTAGTAGCACGTCGTACCTGTGTGGCACAAATGAAATAAATATGTCTCATGGATAGAGTACTGCATGGTAACTCTAGAGGCCAGATTTGTATGCGGTTATGTGAAAAGTGCATCTTAGACACTTTGAGAAGTAACCGTGATTTTCGACAGCACAAATCGCCTATGGCACATTGCTGGGGCCACGTTGTGTAGTCTTGTGCCTCGAAACCCTGTCCCTGTGGACAAGTCCGCCCTCTCCGCTTCTTCCTTCGGAATATGGTTTTCGTCTTTTGTGTAAATTTTCACGCAGGAAAGGCAAGCTGCACAGGGCATTGCGAATCACCTACGAAACACAGAAGGGCATGATCGTCGTGGCATTCACTGCTTCAATAATTGTTTTTCGTCAGCGCTGTTCGGACATTGGGGATACGTCCCTATGAATCTACTCATTATGGGTAAATCTCTTGTGTGTTGATGCTGGACAGTATGCTCTCAAAACGGGTAACTGCTCAACCAACTTTCTACTCTTGTTGTTTACTATGCCTTCCTAGCGATTTTTCACTGATTGGTGAATATTCGCACTTATACAAAACATCTGAACTAATTTTCACCTTTATACCTACCACTTGTAATATTTTCATGGCTACCGTATTGTTATATACAGGGTTATTCACGAACCATGTCAATTGGGGTTTGTAAGAAAACGATAGAACGAAAAAATATGCGGTCAACGACTTCGGTGCGGCAATTAACTTTGCCATCTTAGAGAAAATACGTTTGTCGAATTTGAACTGCAATAAATTGAAATTTCTGAATTGAGCTCTAAAATTTGCCTAGTTAACATGACGTTTGTTTTTTGTTTTTGTTTTTTTTTACAGAATCAGCAAGCCCACGGCGAACTTGGTCTAATACACAAGAAGCCGAAATCTCTAATGCTACAGCGAGTGCAAAAAAAGTGACACTCGTCTTTTTCTGACGCGCATATTTCAACGGCGCACGAAATGGGCCGATGCCAAGAGAGGAGGACATGCTCCTGCCGTGTACCAATGGGAATCCATGTAACCTCAGGTTATTATCGCGATGTCTCTTCCTTTCCCTTTCCTCTTGTTTTTGGCAGTGTTCTGTCTATCATCAAGGCAGGGACATGTCCTCCTTTTATCGCACCCTTGCGGCCGATTTCGTGCAGCCGTTCAAATAAGAGCCTCAGAAATGCCGATTTTCACTTTTTCGCCACGGGCTTCCTGATTCTGTAAAAAAAAAAAAAACTTCACTAGGCAAATTTCAGAGTTCAATTCAGAAATTTCAATTTACTGCAGTTGAAATTCGACAAAAGTATTTTTTGCAGATGACAAAGTTAATTGCCGCACGGGAGGCGTTGACCGCATATTTTTCCGTTCTACCGTTTTCTTATAAACCCAAAATGACATGGTTCGTGAATCACCCTGTATTAAGAATAAATGTTCACGCAGACACGTCGTCTAGTGTGACTCGTTTTACAGCAAAAAGAATTTCTTTCTGCCACTTGATGCAGCAGAATCGAATGCTACTGCATATTCAAAGGGTGCATCGACAGTGAGAATTCCAAGGTGACTTGACGGGAAAATCCTTGCTGCGGCACATTGGGCCAGTGGGAAACTAGACTGGCCTTCAGTGGATGTGATTGAGCGTGGTTCCACTTCATCTCCACCGAAATTTAGTGGGATTTCTCTTTGAAACCTACCCAATAGCCGCTGCTTTCAGTATGATATTTGTCCAAAATTGTACATTGGGAAAGGGAAATTTCGATCACTTTCAATGAGAATTGTGAATGCGATATCTTTTTAAACCGAATGAGATTTCTGGGCTATTTTGAATTGGGCTGTTTCCCGCGGGGATGTGAACAAAGTCACATGAGCTCAAAATGACGTTTTGTGTGACGCGCGACCAGGACAAGGTGCGGTTGTGCAAATAACACCCGCTTGAGGGTAGTTTCAAAGATGGCGGATTTATGTCACCCCTGTGATTTTCTCCTCGCTGCGACACCCTGCCGGCGAGCGGAAATAGGCTCGTTCACTCGTTAAGTAGAGTGAGCGAATGCGCTGGAACTTGGTTGCGCAAGAACACCATGGTAGTTTCGGTATGGTTTGAATGTGCTCGAGAGGCGGTTTAAATTGATGTTGTTTGCAGCACACCTCTGACCGGGAGGACACGCCTGCTTCCGCTTGCCGCTAGGGTGCCGCACCGATGGGAATGTACACCGCTCGCGTGTTCCGCCAACTCTTGTCGGGACCTGTATGCGTCAGTCATGTGATGCGGCGTTCAATGTGAAAGTACTTCCGAGGAGTTTGCTTTTGTGTGTCTCTCCGTCGTGTTCGCTAATTCCTAGTCGTGACAAAGTCTGTACCTCGCTCCCCAGTTGGAGACCTGCAACAAAGCATTGCACATAAGCCACGAAAATTACTCTGGTGATCGTTTTGTCGGGCTGAATATATGCTTTGTTTTTCAGAAAACGTGGCATAATGAATCAACAAGGAACAGCCGGCCATGTTCTTAGCAGCTCGTAGAGGACGATTTTTTCTACCAACGAAATGAGAGTGTTCTCAGTCATGGACGGCACACTAGACGGGTGTCATCTACAGTTCGAGCGATCGGTCCCCGCGGCAGCGATGTTGCAAATGAAATTGCGTAGCAGCGAAAACATTTTGGGCTTAAATATTTTGTGGGAATGCTTTTCATGCACTGCTTTACAAGTTTTTGGCCATGCTCGGTAATACTTTGGTGTTCCTTTAGAGCAGGACCACAGGAGCTAAACTGATGTTTCGCCCTCTTTTCAAAAGCATCAAATGCCTGTGTGCTAGCATGTCAAGGACGCCCGTATCATCTGCCTTTGAATAATCATCAACAGAAACATTTGCACTGCGATACATAATCACGGATACATGATCAGATAAAGCATAGATCGAGAAGTTACCCGTCAAAAAGAACAGTTATCAGTTAAGTTACCGTGTGAAAAATGTAACGTTAGTAACGAAGTTCTTCAGCCTGAAATGTAACTCGCAGTTACGGAGTCACTTAAAAAAGAAGAACGCGTTACTTCCAAGTTACTTCTGACACAAAAGAGCACAACATAGGTGCGGCGCCGGTGAGCTGTTGAGCTAGACGTGGAGTTGCCTGCGGATGAGTGCAACACGCTTACATCGTTTTCGTTTATGTCCAACAATTTGAGCGCTTTGCATCTTACTCCTTATGGGCGCACAATGGTTCAGCCTCATTTCAATGGCAGCTGTTCTTACTCCTTGAATAGAATACTGTCATAGATGGAATATGAGTTTTTATGGCAGAAAATACCATGAAAGAGCCGGAGAGGAAGCAAGGAAACATGTGGACGTGAGCGAAAAGCGAATTAAAAGTGGCTTGGAACTTAGCTGAAGTTACTTTGCCAAAGTTACCTGAAAAAGAAACAAGTCCCTCTTAAAGCTACCACGGCGCAGAAGTACCGAGTTAAGTTACAAGTTAAAACAAAAGAGCTTAGTTACAGTAACGAGTTACCTCGAAAGCTGAGATACACCCTCGACAACTTCACAACGCTAACGTTATATTGCAATATCGTTTCCTAGAAATAAAAGATAAAGCACAGAACGTGTATTCCCTTGAACATGGGTATACTCTGAAAACACCTGTTTCAGGTTATGTTGGAAACAAATATCGATCATGCTTTCAGATGGGAGATGACTGCCCTCCGATGCCATTACTTTCCACTCCACTTTGGGCAGACTAAGATTGCCCACCAAAATTAATTTTGCGTTTCTACATTTGTCTAAATGCAGGTAAATGCAGGTAATAAATAAGGTCCGCGAAGATCTGAGTTCCACAGTTTGGATCACAATACATCACACATAATATGTAGTTCTGCTTCAGCTTCTGTATTTGCAACGACAACTTCATGGGTGAGGTTGATCGCGACGATGGAAACAGTGTCTGTCGTATGCTAACAGATATCGAAGAACGCCGAAAGAGGCCAATAAGGCCGGAACAGCTGTAACGAAACGCTGCTCCGGCTACTTTTCTTCCCTTACTACACACGACAGATATGTTGAAGAAATTCTCGTCAGAACATCCTGCAACATTTTCACAAGGTCCTAATACACGAATGCCACCGAACGAACCTTTCTCACTCATCTTCAGCTCATGTGCTTTCCTTACGACTGTATTAGTGTTCGATGATTTTTTTTTCGTGGTTCTTCGTCTCAAATGCATAACGATGAGCAAAACAAAAGTGTGCAAGCGGGCTAGGGGAACATCTTACATTATGGTAGATTTGATCCGCCAACATTGCCTTGAGCCTGAGCAAGGTGGCGTACACACAGGGGACACAGACAATGATCGTGATTCAGTTTCGTGACGGTTGTCGGTGTTTATGTTACTTTCTGCAGACTCAAGCAGATGTTGCCATTGTCGAAGTACGTAACCACACATACGGCCACTAAGTAGTGCCGCCCATGAGCGGACAATCGCCCTTTTCCCTTGCATGTCCGTATTAGAGAAGTTTCACTGTACTCATACACAGACCAACATTTGCAGCATGGATGAATGCGAGGCAGCCTGTGACCGCATCGCCATACTGGTTGCGGGTCAGTTACGGTGTCTTGGATCCCTTCAGCACCTCAAGCAGAAGATGGGTCAGGGATACACCTTGGCCATTAAGCTGACCTCCAAAGATGAATCTCAGCAACCAGCATTTGAAGCAGCCGTGAATAATATATTTCCTGGGATAGAGCTCACAGAGTCCCATCAGGTAATCGTATCAGCGTACCAAGTGGTTGAAAGGAATTCAGTGCGTTCAGAAGAAACGCAACATGACGATTTTATTCTAGAGACATAAGTCTAGAAGTGTGCTACTACTGCGACTGAGAGGACTTACAGCGCAGCAAACATCGCTCTGCAAAGCTGTTTCCCGCTGAGTGTTCTCCGCGTGCGCAGTGGCATCCCCGCTTTCTGTCTAAACAGCGTTGACACATTAATATGTTCTATATTGTCTGAGCAAAAAGGAAGAGAACGCGAGTACACGAAGCGCTAGACCGTTTTGAGGCCGTTTATTAGCGGCAAGGGTAACAAATAACTGAAGAAACAGTCAGGTAATAAAGAGCCTCGTTGCGAGTACACAGCACAGAACGTGTTTCTGTGGCGAGCACGAAAAAATGCAGAATTATTTTGCACAAAAATTTACAGGAAATTTTACAGACTCAGAGCGACGCGCGTGAGTGAAATTTTTATGTGATAGCTTAATGTCAAGTGTCTCGAATGTTGACGGAAGAAGCATGGTGCTCTTTTAGTCGCACGTTTGAAGCTCCGGTTATTTAGCCCTACGCAGTTTTTGGATGCTAACAGACTTTGATGTTAAAAACCACCTCCCTACTCAAGTGAGTACACGGATAGACGTGATTTGTCATACGTACGTATATATCATACTCCCTCCCAACTATTTGTATAACAGACTGTGTTGCAAGTTCAGCATTGTGCCGCGCCTGTTTTCCTGCGTTTCATGCAGGCAAAAATGTACATACAGTGTGTAAGCTGATACGATCTCTCAACGTGGAGAGGGGTGATCCCAAAAACTTAGTTCACAAGAACAAAAAAACAAAACAAAAAAGCAACAACAGTGCAGTGACCTTTTAAGTGCATCCTTGAGATAATGGAAGGTTTTCATTCCCCTACGTATACAATAGAAGCTTAAAGGCGCATGGGAGTGACATTTAACATGGCTCGAAATCTTGTCTCATCTGTAAAGTAGTCCACCAGGAGTCACGATGGAAAATATTTTCGCTCTGAGGTGCATCGTCACTGCGCAATAAAATTTACAAAAGACTGTCGGAGGAAGCAGTCCCGGACGAGACATACGAGCCTAGCGTGACGTCGAAACTGCTCAGTGTTTCTCGGCTCACACGCCGCTTATGCATGCTTGAGCTGTGGCATTGGAAGTCACTGGTCACGTGCCCGAGCCCATGATAGGTCACGACGTCTTCTCGTTCGCAGATGCCCCCTTTCCACGTGGAGAGGAGTTTTTAAAGGTGTCCGGAACAGAGCCTTGCGCGTGCTCTGTAGGTTACCCTCGCTCATCCTTCCTTCGCAGGAGCTCATTTTATTCGTTGCAGAAGACACAATAGCGACACCAAAACAAGTGGGGAGGGGAGGGGGGGGGTAACTTCCGTGCTCCCTTAAACCAAATGCCGTAGTACACCACACATGCGAACAGGATGCTCTTGTTGCCATTTCCTCGCACTGCTCTGACAAGCTGCATACATTATTACGTGTTATTACGTGTTTAGGAGCAGTTGAAGAAATGTAGAGTTCTGTCTAGTAACACTTTGATGACAGGAGATCCTGGTGAGACCAAATAAATTGATCTTCTCTCTGCAAAGGAAAGCATGATCAGCATTTAGATATCCCGATAGACAACAGAAGGTTCACATGTAAGGGCTCTGAACCACCAAAGACGAAGTCAACAAGAACAGGAGAAGACTAATGTTGTCTTCTATATTGTAGGCTAAGCATGCAGCATAAGGGAGTCAGGCGAGCTATTGCATCACTACAGTGTGCCCTGAAAACCGTACAGCTAGGACGATCTCGTTCTTATGCATAATGTGCAAGCCATACGAGTCATTGCGTCCTATATAGTTTGTTTTTGTTACACGCCTGACAGCACAAGATATTGCAAATGTGTTACAAAGCATCAATGTTACCGGAACGTTGAAGTGTTGCACCGATGCTTCATGCCCACTTTCATCGTTGTATCAATATATTTGTTATGTCCAACCTAGGTTTCAAAGATTCCGTAAAGCTACATTTGCCATGATGTTATTGAAACAATGTTGAATATGTTATGTCAGTGCTATGTTGCATTTGCATTTCTTCCAAAACGCTTACGCTTAATCAGCAACGTAAATTCAACGCAAGTGTTGTAATCTTTTTGCTGTATTTCAAAAAGATGCGTAGAAGGAACAGTGATTGTGTTCACGGAGAATGATCTGAGTGATATACCGACGGCACCACGTTTGGCAAGCAATATTAATGCAATGCTGCAGTAGCGTTGCTCACAAGACACCGCATCACTAACGTATATTGACGCTGCGCCATCGTCCTTGTATCAATGTGCACAGAGCAGTGTCACACCGGCGGCACAAGCTCCCATTTTAATGTCGACAGCGCTGTCGACATTAAAATGGCTACTACCCCCTTTGGGACCCTCAGTGGACACAGTTTAGAGAAAAATCTCCCACCGAAGCAGATCGTTTGTTGCACTGATTAATTGGCTTCGGTTTACTAAAGGACGCGTAAAAGGACGTAATTCATTGGTGGATAAGGGAGTGGAAGAGCTATTATTCTTTTGCACTTCAGCGCGACCAGCCGCGACCACAATATGTAAACCGAAACTATTCGACTACTCCAACAAATGACCCGCTCCGGGCGTGTCCACTGAAGGTCCACAAAAGGGGTGGTGCCCATTTTATTGCCGACGGGGCCCTGCTTTAGCACTTATGTTTTTTTTTAAGCTCATTTGAAATTGTTTTTAAATAACGAACTCTCATAACGACCTTGAAAAATGACCTCTCCTCATTCACACGGTTCGCAACTTCTAGATGGTATCGGAGAGATACTTGTAAAAAAGAACGTTGGTGAATTAGTTATCCCAGGAATTTAACTGGAACGGCCTGCATATAAAAGACAACAGTGTAGTGCCCCTCTAGTGTTGATTGATTTGATTGATTTGACCTTTTATACACACATTGTATTCCCAAACACGAAGGCTGGAGGGGACACAGAGAAACACTCCCTCTTAAACTCTCCTCCTTAATGCGCCCGTGGTCATTGGATAAATTTGGCGGCTACGTAGTTCTAGTTTTCCTGAGGGAGGGGAATCGTTTGCACCTCCACCAAAATGTCGGGGGTTCGAAAACACACGCTTTATTGTAATGACGATGGGGATGACGACGATGATGATGAAATCTGTCTCACACCATAAGGGTTACAACAATTATGAGCATTGATATTATTAACAAAGCCGCCAAATAATCGCCAACACTACCGCCAAGCATAATACACCCTAAAGGTAAAATTTACACTGACCTTGCAGTACTACACTAACAATACAAAACAATAACTGAATGTTCAAATCACAAAACGGTGGCAATTAAAGAACATTTACCTTTTCTTTTAAACGAAGAAAAATTACAATCTCTGTTAATTTGTGGGGTCAGACAATCCCATTCCTTCACAGAGCGATGAAAGTGTGTGTTTGCCATAATTTGTTTTTATGTTCGGAAGGTTAAATACGCCATTTGTTCCTGCACTTGTGTGGCTACTGGGATGTAGTTCCTCCAAATTTATAATTGGTAAGGTAAGAGTGCGATTAATAGTACGATGCCTAATTTTTAGTACCAGAAGTGCAATTAGTTGTGACACGTCAAGAATGTGTGCGTTAATCACAAATTGCGTGACGCTGCAGAGGTAAGGCAGTTCAAAACCAATCCTAATGACCGGGTTCTGAATGATATCCAATACTGTGATTCATAATAAGATGTGATTCATAAGTGAGTCCCCATTCACATACGTCATATGTCAAGTGGAAATGCACAAATGCATAGTACAAATTTAAAATTACAGACTGTAACAAATAACGTCTAGCTCACATTAGAACACTGATATCACATTATGTATTCTTACTGATTTGTCCGATATGAGGCTGGAATCGTAAGCGAGTATCTACAATGTCCCCAAGAAATTTCACTTCGCGGGTGAATTTTAACTGAGCGCCAAGCAAGAATATTGATAAAGGTGGAAAAACCGCGCGTTGAAGAGAGTGAAAATCATCACGATTGTTTTGTTAGCATTTGAACTGAGCCTATTAGTTAAAAACCACTCAGTTAATCTTGAAATGTCGGCTCATTCCCAGAATTGCGGGACACCTACTCTTAAAGTTGGCTTAACCTGCGAACTCAATGCCCTCCATTGAAGCCATACATTCCGTCTGCTTTCCGTAAAATATCCATTAGTACTGAGGGTTTGAAAACACTGCCCACATCTAGGCAGAAGGTTCCTCGATTGTCCACAAGTGGATTGGTAGCTTGAGACCGTCACACTTTTTTCCTGAGAGACTTATTTTCGCC